>NC_042970.1:39387340-39619391 GCF_901001165.1 Salmo trutta | reverse complement strand
GAGAGAGAGAGGAGAGAGAGAGGAGGATCGAGATCTGAGAGAGAGAGAGAGAGAGAGAGAGAGAGAGAGAGAGAGAGAGAGAGAGAGAGAGATGGTAAGCCTGCAGCTAAAGAGTATTATCTCCGAAACGCTACCTACATGGCCTACTATACACTGAGTATACCAAACATTAGGAACACCATCCTAATATCGAGTTTTCTTTATAAGGTGTCAAAAGTGTTCCACACGGTTGCCAGCCCATGTTGACTCCAATGCTTCCCACAGTTGTGTCAAGTTGGCTGGTGGTGGACCATTCTTGATACACACGGGAAACTGTTGAGCGTGAAAAACCCACCAGCGTTGCAGTTCTTGACACAAACCTGTGCGCCTGGCACCTACTACCATACCCTGTTCAAAGGCACTGAAATCTTTTGTCTTGCCCATTCACCCTCTGAATGGCACACATACACAATCCACGTCTCAATTGTCTCAAGGCTTAAAAAGCCTTCTTTAACCTCCCCTTTATCTAAAATGATTGAGTGGATTTAACAAGTGACATCAATAAGGGATCATAGCTTTCACCTGGTCAGTGTATGTCATGGAAAGGGCAGGTGTTCATGTTGTTTTGTATACTCAGTGTATGTATGCTAAACAGTTTACTATACACTTTCCCTTTCCATGTTACCACTTCTTGTGTGGCAGAGATTAATAAACGTGCGCAAGCTAATCTAGCTACACTAGCTACTTTCTCCCAAAACATGTCAAATCTTATGTGGCTCTCCTCTCTCTCTCTCTCTCCCTGCAAGTCTGCAGTTATCCAGTCGACCATCAGTGTGCGTCGGTCCTCACTTTGCTGTGACAAGGCAGACATTTCCCTGACAGTCTTTCTTTCTGCTCCATATGTTCCCACAATCCCCTGTTTCCCTAGCACCTGGGCTGACGTGAGGGGGCTGCCAGGGAGATGCCGGAGACTCAGGCAAACTAAGAGAAACCACAGGAACATGTCACTCACAGGCCCTCTTGACAGGAAGCCTATGTAGTGCTGTCATAAGGCTGACATAGTGTTAGCGAAGGAGAATCTTATTTAGAACTGTCCAACTTTTGACTGTGAATGTTATTATGGAGACCCTCCATGAACAGGAACATGTAACACAAGAAACCATGGAACCATGTTCAGAGGACATTTGGAAACGTTCCAAACATTCCAATAGATATTGTTTGTAGCCTGTTTACGCTTCAACATCACATTCTCCCCACAGTCAATTTGTAACATGCGTTACCGTGAAAGCATGAAGTGAAAATGAAATGAAACATTTCCTTTAAAATGTGTTAATGTATGAACAAAAATATGTTAACACAATGTACTGGTGATGCCTATTAGGCAGTTCGCCATCAAGGCATAAGTAGTTGATTGGCGTGACATTTTTTGTCTTTTTTGTTTTTCTATTTAGACTTGGACTTTCTTTCAAAGACTCAAAGATGTAAGTTCTCCAATCTTTTATTTCTGGCAAGTTTATGGTTTGTGCCTGTTTATTACAAATTCAAACCCCAGAATGTTTTCGGGCACTGTAAAAACACCAGGTAGTCTCCCCTCACAGGACTGTCCTAAAGACAGTTCACACTGTCCTAGAGACTGTACATATACACAGTTTTAAAATATAATGAACAAACTAAAAGCCGTCTGCGAGCTGTGAGTAGTATTTTGTAATGAAAAAGACTGTGTAAACATTAAAAACGCCGGTTTAATACAGCAGGCAGTAGTCAACAACAGAACTAAACAAGGATGCCTGAAGAGTAGATCTAGTATCTTTCTAGCTCTATGCCTCCCTCTCTCATTATTTTGTTCACATTCAACTTGTCAACATCCTTTTTAATGTTAAGTTATATCATTAATATCTGTAGTATCTGGCTATTTACATATTGACATGTTATGGGCAGAGAGAGTGGGGGCCAGACGAGATGCAGCATGTATGAAGAGTAGGGCTAGCTAGTATACCTGAGGAGCTGGTCTCAGTTGCTGTGTGTGCTTGGCTCTGTGTCTTTAACCCGGGCTGGCCTGATGGCGGGCCGCTGGAGAGCTCACTCTGCCTGTTGCTGTTTTTAATTAATGCCATGCTCATTAGCCCGAGTGGGAGCTCGCTGCTGACAGCCTGCTACCGCCTACCTACCTCCTCCCTGTCATGTTACGCTACATGCCAGCTGCCTCTCCCAAAGGAGGAACACGTGTGTGTGTGTGTGTTTGTGTGTGTGTGTGTGTGTGTGTGTGTGTGTGTGTGTGTGTGTGTGTGTGTGTGTGTGTGTGTGTGTGTGTGTGTGTGTGTGTGTGTGTGTGTGTGTGTACAAGCCTGGGCTTCACACACATCGCTCATACAGGGGTACACAACACACACACACACACACGTTGGTTTTACTATCCAAGATGGGACCAAAAAATGTATTCCTATTCAAAATCCTATTTTCCCTCACCCTAAACCTAACCCTTAACATAACCCTAAGCCCAACCTTAACCCCAAATCACTAACCCTAAAACCAAACCTAACTCCTAACCCTAATCCTATCCAGAAAGCCTAACCCCAATTGTAACCCTAACCCTAATCCTATCCCTAAACCTAACCCCTAAGCCTAAATATAATTTTTCCTTTTAGGGACCGCCGAAATGGCCGCACTTGTCAAAGTTTCCTTGTTTTACTATCCTTGTGAGGACTTTTGGAACTCAAATGGATAGTAAAGTTTAAACACACACACACACACGCGCGTGTGAGTAAGCAACACTCAACAAACACCCCAGTCATAGTCAGGCTCAGCTCAGATCTTGCTGTATCTGGCTCTAGGTAGTATCTGGCAAAAACACACACTGGTAGGAGCAGTGGATAGACATTCATCTTTTGTTGCCTTGCATTGTTTTACAATGCTACAAATTCAAATCAACAACAGTGTAGAGAAGAGAAAGAAGAAGAAAAGAGGCAGCGAATGAGAGAGAAAGGGAGAGAGAGAGAAAGCGAGAGAGAGCGAGAGAGAGAGAGAGAGGGGAAGATAAGGGAAAGAGCAAATGAACAGTAGAAAGCGGGGGTGGAGAAGGGAGAAAGCGGTGCAGAGAAAGAGGCTAAGCGAGAGAGAGAGGGAGTAGAGATAGGGGGGGGGACAAGATAGAAAAGTAAAGAGAGGTAGAGAGAGAGAAAGGTAGAGAGAGGTATAGAGAAAAAGCTAGTGAGAGAAAGATAGAGAGAGGTAGAGAGAAAAAGGTAGAGAGCGAAAGGGAGCGAAGATAAGATCACCTTGCTGTGAACACCATCCCCCTGTGTCCTACACTCGCCTCTTATCTCAACCACGGCAGACACCCTAAAGTGACACACATCCACCGACCTAAAGGGACACACACCCACCGAGAGAGAGAAGGAAAGAGGGAAAGACAGAAGGGAGTAAAAGAGAGAGAGAAAGGAAACAGGGATTGAAAGAGACAATGTCTAAAATGTAGGAAAGATGGGTTGGAAAGACACCACTACTTTCTTCATCTACGGCAGGTAGCCTAGTGATTAGAGCGTTGGGCCAGTAACCAAAAGGTTGCTAGATTGAATCCTCTGTCGTTCTGCCCCTGAACAAGGCAGTTAACCCACTGATCCTAGGCCGTCATTGTAAATAAGAATTTGTTCTTAACTGACTTGCCTAGTTAAATATAAATTAATCTTACCAGTGATTTGAGAAGAAGCTGTCGGTAACCGTACGTTTATTGCCAAGTGGCCAAACTCTCTTCTCTTCTGTTACAAGAGATTCCAATTGCAAGATGTCTAACTGAAGATTTGCTGGCATCAATTAAGCCAGTGCCTCTCATGAAGTCTACTTTACACTGTCATAATTATGACTTAACAGATGTGAGATCATGAGACTTGGTATTATCATTGCATTGTAATCATGGATGCCAAGAGAAGCCAGGCTTCCCAAATAAATTGACCAAGAAAAAAGAGAGGTAAACCCTTGATTAAATAAGAAGGCACTTTCAAGACTGCAATATGAGTTGGGAGAATAATACGCAAAACTAAATTTTATCTTTCATCTCTCTGTGTTTTTGTCATATTCCTTCAATTCGCAAGAGGCTGAATGTATCTTACCGGAGAAAGCATCCAAGGGAGCAAACAGCGCCCCTCTGTCTCTGTATGTGTAGGCCATCTATCTGATACTGTCTGGTCATAAAGAGTATGATATTGTTGCTGCCCGTAGCCTTGAATGCAAGGGAAGCCAGTGAGCATTTGGCCTCCCGTGATAAAAAAGTATAAAATAATAGCCAATCAGTGTTGAGTTAAACTGAGTGAGCTGAATGGTCCTGGCGCACCAACAAAAAAAAGTGTCAAGAAGCCAGTTTGAATTTGGTTTCACACCTATCACATCTCCTCAAGAGAAATATGTCTATGACAGAAACACCTTGAATTGTTGCATATTGTTGTGTTGTTGTACTCCGGTGGCTAGCTAGCTAGCTAAAATTGTCCCTTTCCTAAATTAACCATGGATGGAGATAGGGATTTGGACTTGTGGTTTTACTTAATTCTCCGAACTGGCCAATGATTATAACGGTGATTCTGATCCAACCATAAATTCATATATTGTGCACCTGGACTGAGAGTATGGAAGTTCAATATGTAGCTAGATGTAGAAGGATAATTTTAACTAGCTAACGTTACCCAAGAAAGGAAGTTAGGCTAGCGGGCAAGCGTTTTAGCCAGGTAGCCGAGGACAAAAAAAACTAAAAGTGTGTACTGTATGACAGAGTGATAGACCGTTTCGTCAACATGAAAGAGAGGAGAATGGCATTGGCGTTTCTCTACAAGTAGGTTGAGTCAACATGTTTTTTCTACTTGCACGAACGCACGCACGCACACACACATACACACAAACATCAGAACCATTGACAGCTACATCATATTTATCATCATTGATTGGACTAAATTATTTTTGGTATTTTTTAGTTGTCACTCTATTAGAGTAAGCATATGTGATTTTATTATGTTGAAATGTTGAAGTTGAAATGGTGCTGGAATAGTGGAGGTGTCACGCCCTGATCTGTTTCACCTGTTCCTGTGATTGTCTCCACCCCCTCCAGGTGTCGCTTATTTTCCCCGGTGTATTTATCCCTGTGTTTCCTGTCTCTCTGTGCCAGTTCATCTTGCATGTTAGTCAAGTCAACCAGCGTGTTATTCCCGTACTCCTTTTACTATTCTCTTTTTGATAGTCTTCCAGGTTTTGACCCCTGCCTGACTCTGGACTACTTTCCCGCCTGCCTGTTCATCCTGCCTGCCCTGACCTTGATTCTGCCTGCCCTGCGGTACCTTTTGGACTCTGAACTGGTTTTGACCCTTTTGCCAGTCCACGACCATTCTCTTGCCTTACCCTATTGTATTAATACACATTGTAAGACTCCAACCATCTGCCTCCCGTGTCTGCATCTGGGTCTCGCCTCGCTCCTTGCGGAAACTCTCAGTGGTTCTAAATAAATATTTGTTTAGTAGTCGGAAAATGTCAGAAACATGAACTTGGTTGACCATGCTGTAGGTCACATAACTGTTTGTTACATGAAACATGTTTTGTGGACTTCACCGGACAGAGGTTGCTCTCCTGTTTTGTGATGAAACACAGGTGTGGTTGAATTTATTCTGCCACTGTGTCTTCTTATTGTCTCGGCCTTAGGTCTATATATCACGGTGTCAAGGCATATGAACTAACAGATTATAGAGCAAACAACACAATTATCACAACACATACAGTTGAAGTCGGAATTTTACATACACTTCAGTTGGAGTCATTAAAACTTTTTTTCCAACCACTCCACAAATTTCTTGTTAACAGACTATAGTTTTGGCAAGTCGGTCAGGACATCTACTTTGTGCATGACACAAGTAACTTTTCCAAAAATTGTTTACAGACAGATTATTTCACTTATAATTCACTGTATCACAATTCCAGTGGGTCAGAAGTTTACATACAGTAAGTTGACCGTGCCTTTAAACAACTTGGAAAATTCCATAAAATGATGTCATGGCTTTAGAAGTTTCTGATAGGATAATTGACATACTTTGAGTCAATTGGAGGTGTACCTGTGGATGTATTTCAAGGCCTACCTTCAAACTCAGTGCCTCTTTGCTTGACATCATGGGAACATCAAAAGAAATCATACCAAGACCTCAGAAAAGAAATTGTAGACCTCCACAAGTCTGGTTCATCCTTGGGAGCAATTTCCAAATGCCTGAAGGTACCACGTTCATCTGTACAAACAATAGTATGCAAGTATAAACACCATGGGACCACGCAGCCGTCATACTGCTCAGGAAGGAGACCCGTTCTGTCTCCTAGAGATGAATGTACTTTGGTGCGAAAAGTGCAAATCAGTCCCAGAACAACAGCAATGGACCTTGTGAAGATGCTGGAGGAAACAGGTACAAAAGTATCTATATCCACGGTCAAACGAGTCCTAAGCCACTGCTCCAAAACTGCCATAAAAAAGGCAGACTACGGTTTGCAACTGCACATGGGGACAAAGATCATACTTTTTGGAGAAATGTCCTTTGGTTTGATGAAACAAAAATAGAACTGTTTGGCTATAATGTTTGGAAGAAAAAGGGGGAGGCTTGCAAGTCGAAGAACACGATCCCAAGCCGTGAAGCACGGGGGTGGCAGGATCATGTTGTGGGGGTGATTTGCTGCAGGAGGGACTGGTGCACTTCACAAAATAGATGGCAACATGAGGTAGGAAAGTTATGTGGATATATTGAAGCAACATCTCAAGACATCAGTCAGGAAGTTAAAGCTTGGTCGCAAATGGTTCTTCCAAATGGACAATGACTCCAAGCATACTTCCAAAGTTGTGTCAAAATGGCTTAAGGACAACAAAGTCAAGGTATTAGAGTGGCCATCACATAGCCCTGACCTCAATCCCATAGAACATTTCTGGGCTGAACTGAAAAAGCATGTGTGAGCAAGGAGGCCTACAAACCTGACTCAGTTACACCAGCTCTGTCAGGAGGAATGGGCCAAAATTCACCCAACTTATTGTGGGAAGCTTGTGGAAGGCTACCCGAAATGTTTGACCCAAGTTAAACAATTTAAAGACAATGCTACCAAATACTAATTGAGTGTATGTAAACTTCTGACCCATTGGGAATGTGATGAAAGAAATAAAAGCTGAAATAAATAATTCTCTCAACTTTTATTCTGACATTTCACATTCTTAAAATAAAGTGGTGATCCTAACTGACCTAAGACGGGGCATTTTTACTAGGATTAAATGTCAGGAATTGTGAAAAACTGAGTTTAAATGTATTTTGCTAAGGTGTATGTAAACTTCTGAGTTCAACTGTGGGTTGTAATATGGAATTTTTTTCTGTCTTGGCTTTACCGATCATTTTACCCACGCACTGCTACTGGCTATTATCATTCATGGCTCCCTCTACTAAAAAGTGTTATTTTATTCCCCAAAATATGTCAGAACATTTTAGCTATAGTCTTAAAAGAGTCCATTGCATGAAAGGGCTCTATAGCCTTGCACATTAGCAACTCTGAAAGAAAATCCTCGCCTTTAAAATGTTATTCAGTCAGTCAATAAAAATCTCCAGATCTCTCACCTCTGTTTTGTTAGCACTTATCTGGACCTGAAAGGTAGGACCAAGTACAGCCTTTTCTCCATACACAAAATATGTTTTCACTTCAGTTTAAAGATTGATTTTAAGAGATGAAAAACGTGACTAGATTACTTTGCAAGGTCTCAGCGCTCTGTGAGCTTTACTAAAGAGGAATTCCAGCCACATTTGTTATAACAAGGTGCTATAAACCCTTTACAACTATGGATGAGCATCTCTCCTTTCATGAACGATTTGATACGCATTTAGATACATTACATTGGTTGTCATTCAACTAATAAAGCCTATGGTTTGACAATGCGAAAGCCATTTTACAAGCATCTGAATGCTGAAGGTTCCATGCAGATGAACGAATAGCCTATTAGAACCACATTGGGCCTACCTCTCCTTGGCGCGAGCATCTGTGTCCCCCGCCCTGTGCGCCCTGTTATTATCTGACAGTCATAATGCAGTTACATGCATAAAAGTTCAACAGTCTACTGAACTGAAGGAGAGGACGCATCAATTCATTCAAAACAGGTAAGAGGTGTTTTCGTAATAAAACAAGATTGAATCTGGGGTTTTTTCCTGACCGATGCATGCTTCATTTGGATCGCGATGCACTAGTATCTTTAACATTGGAACCAGGACCGATGCATACTGGTGAATCGTTACATCCCGGTTTCTAACTCCGTTGTAACTCTAGCATGAGACTTAATGACACATTAATGCACCATAAATTATGCTGTATGCAATAGCAGCACAGTCACTTGTTGGAAGGGTAACAACCCAACCTAATCAAACCATGTCTTGCTCTGTCTGACAAACTTTGGAGGGAAATATTCCTTTAACGTTGATCAGGAAGCCCTTGGTTCTGTGTGTAAAAAGGCTGTGTCCATATGTTCTTCTAAAAGTCCTAACCACCTTTCCTTCAAGACCACCGGCAGGTGAATGGACTGGATAGGTTTCCACCATATGACTTTCACCCGTCATGTGCGTTCAGATCTGTGCTCATGGAAGGAATGAGCTGAGGAAAGGGGGCTATCTTAGAGTATGGGGACACAGAGTCAAGGTCTCCGGAAACATTTCCATGCAGGTTCTACCCCCATATCATTTAAAAATATGTAATTGAATGCAGTAAACCCTTGATTAAATAAGAAGGCACTTTCAAGACCGCAATATGAGTTGGGAGAATAGTACGCAAAAAGAAAATCTTCAATTACTGTGCAGAGACCACGTCAGGGCTTTTTTGTTCCGTAAAATAGGCCTTAAAAATTCAGGAGCTGTTTCATGGACTAATGAATTCTCGTCTTGAGTGTGATATTATTCTAGCCGAGTGAAATAGAACTGAGTGCCAACATATATAAAAGGGACGGTATGCATTCATAATGGTGTGTAATACCCCAGACCTCCTTGACCATACCGATCCCACAGTGCTAACACAAGGTAGAGATAGAGAGACAGAGAAAGAGAGAGAGAATGAAAGTAAACACACACCTGTGCAATCTCTAACTACTTGACATGTATTTGAGTCGCTGAAAAATTTGAAAGTAACATTCCCACCCACATGAAAGAATACTACAGTACTTACTATAGAATTATATAGTAAACTGTCGTATACTGTAGTATATTGTAGAATACTATTCTACACGCTGTAGTAACCCTCGATCATGTGTAGTACTTACTATAGAATGTTGTAGTATACTGTAGAATACATTTACATTTACATTTAAGTCATTTAGCAGACGCTCTTATCCAGAGCGACTTAGAATACTTTAGTGAATACTACAGTATCATCTGCAAAAACACTACATTCCACAAAAACACTACAGTTTTTAAACTATAGTAAATACTACAATACTATTACATTTGCATACTCCCTGTCCATTCCCCTCCCCATATCACAATTTGTGCCACCCAGAAGTGAGAAAAATACATGCCAAGTATAGACCATATACTGTGTTCCCTAAATCAAATCAAATGTTATTGGTCACATACACATATTTAGCAGATGTTATAGAAAAGAGCAGAAACTCTGAACTACCTGTTCCGACCCCAGTCCTACCTACAGGTTATGGGAAATGTGCTCTTTTAGTATTTCTCCAGTAAGTTTTCTAAAAGAAAAAGCCTCCACTTCTATGTCAAATATAATAAAATGAAAACACTATAGTAAATACTACAGTAATGTCCGCAAAAACACTACAGTAAATACTACAGTACACTACAGTCTTCATAAACACTACTGTAAATACTACAGTATACTAGAGTCAGCAAAAACACTACAGTAAATACTACAGTATAATACAGTCTGCAAAAAAACTAAACTAATTACTATAGTACATACAACAGTTTTCTTTTACTACATTATTTATACTATAGTTAACTGTAAATACTACAGTAAATACTACAGTATTCCCTGTAGTGTTTTTGTGGACTTTAGTCTGCAAACACACTACAGTGAATACTACAGTAAAGTCTGCAAAAACACTGCATGAATACTATAATATTTATACCATAGTAAATATACTATAGTGTTTTGTCATGTGGGCACAAATCCATCACAATACACTTACAGGTGCTTGGCGAAAAAACTAAAGCAAACCTAAAAAAACAACATAGCCTCTTATATTTTCTTTATAGTAATAGTGACAACCTTTCAATCCCAAATGGATCTTGGTCGGGACAAAACCTTTAAAGGTATAAAGTATAACAAAAAGGATCATTAAAACAGCACGACACTGTGTGTGCATTGTGGAAGTCAGTGAATGCACCACGTTCCACTGTAAGCATGTGTCTAAAATCTCACCCTATTCCCTATACAGTGCACTACTTTTGACCAGAGCCCTATGAGCCCTGGTCAAAAGTAGTGCTCTCTACAGGGAACAGGGTGCCATTTGGGAGGCCTGAACTCTCGCTAATCGATTGGCAGATGAGGAAAAAGGGCCGGCTTTAATGTGTTGCATGTGAAGGATTTACTGGAGAGCAGAGGCACTGAATCAATGGAGTAGAAAATGCATCATTAGGACAGTGTTGTTGTCGTCGTCCACCTCTCTACGCGCTCCCCAGAGAGATGGGGACTGTACACCCACACACTTGCGTGCACGCGTATGAGCACACATGCAGGCCCGCACGCACGCACGCACACACACACACACACACTCTCTCACTCCAATACACACGTGCACAAGTAAAGCAGAAACAGACACATGCCAGCATATACGGTATACAGACACACACACACACACGCACACACACACACACTCTCTCACTCCAATACACACGTGCACAAGTAAAGCAGAAACAGACACATGCCAGCATATACGGTATACAGACACACACACACACACACACACACACACACACACACACACACACACACACACACACACACGCACACACTTTGTTATTTGTATTATCCTTTAACAATACTAAACAGCAGTATGCATTTATACGATTTAGACCGATTCCACACTGTCATTATGTTCTGTAAATTGTCTTATTACTATTAATAATGAAGTTAATCAATTTAACCTGGTCCCTTTGATTTGTCCCTTGTTTACAACAGTTGTGGGTTGTTGCCCACTAGGTAACAGATTTTGTGCAAATAAATATTTCAGTAACACTTCAACCTAATGTTGTAGTGTAATCCTTTCTAACTCAAAGTCCTTTCACAAAAGAGGAGAACCCCCCCAAAAAAAATAGTCAATTGACGTGTCAAAATCACCTTGGGGTGGTTGACAAAAACAGGAGCAAGGGTCTGACTCTGAGACACAGGGGTTAGTCTGCCCTCCCATTACAACACTTTCAGCCCTAAACACCACCATTAATATTCCTCTCCTCTCATTCCCCCTTTCCTGTCCTATTATCCCGCCTCGGCGGAGGGATGGCGGAGAGACGCGGTGTCCTGTCCTATCCCGTCCTCCACAGGGGAGACGAGATGAGAGGACATTTCAAACAGGGACGACTGGGGGGGTGGGGGGGGGGAGATGGGTGGAGAGGAAACATGAATCATTACAGTTCCTGTTGCGTCCCAGGGAAGGGAAGAAAAGGACGTTCCTCTTGGGCCGATTGATTCCAGAGAGTTAATTGGCTTTATTAGCCAAGACGTTGGGCCCGCGAGGGGCTTCTGTTCTACGCCCAGAGGCCCCCCTCACCCCCCCCCCCTCCTCCTTCCAATCCAATTCCTGCGAAGGAGAAACCCTGCGTAATTGTTTTCCCTCCATCTTCCGTGTCATTGTCAGATGGGTCCTGCGGGATTATTAGCAACCCCAGGTCCCTCAATAATTCATCCTAAACTATTTATACACAGATGGAGAGTCCTCTAAAGTCTCCCCCAGTGAGCTTATCTGCCTTTCAGACAGAGTGACTGGGGAAGAGGAGAGAGAAAGAGATTTGGAAAAACAAGAGGGGGAGAAATTTAAAGAGTGAAAGAAAGGGAGACAAGGGGCAGACTGAGCCGGAGAGAGGGATGGGTAGTGGCAGTAAGAGACAGAGGCACAGAGGAGGGAGATGGTGCGTGTGATTCTGTGCAAGAGAGCGAGAGAGAGGGAGAAAAGTGTGCTCCTGTCTTTGGTAAAGGGAGGCACAATGACCCTGTTTCATGGTGTGCTTTCAGCTTCAAGGTGAAGCCGCTCTTTCTCCCCCGCTTTGCCAAAGTGAACAAAAGCACCATCCGGGGAATAGCAGCCTCCCCACACAACCCTCATTAATGACGTTTAATCTGGCCCTTTTTTCCCCTCCATTTAACGCAATTAAGATGTTTGCAAAGCTAACGTAGAGCGCCAATCGCTAAAGGAAGGGCACATGAAAGATGCACAGGGATTTCCATATTTTCCATAGACACCATGCAAACACAAGTGGCAATGGATAAGATCAACAAACACACCACTGATTCATTCCACCATTCCTTCATAAACACGTAATCATATGATAACATAAGATATTAGCATATTAGCATTAGCGCATTAAGAGGCTTTTTTATCCTAAATAGGGAGCAGTGCGGTTTGAGAAAAAGGCTGTATAACTTGTTTTTAATTGCCTAGTCGCAGATACCTGGGTTTTCCTCCCGCCCCGCCTCGGTGGGGAGACATTTTGTTGTCGTCCAACTAATGAGGCTTTTGGCGCAGGCAGTTGATTTTCAAAGTCCTTTTATCGGCTCTGGAGCTACAGATAATTTTAAATATTTAGCCATTTGGCAGACGCTTTTATCCGGCTCACTTAGAAAGCTGCAACTCCCTCTTGAACAAATTGGGACATTGAAATGCAGATTGGAACAGAGTTTTTACATTTTGCATTGGAGGCAAATGAGGGGGGAATGAACGAATGGAACTCTGGGAAAGGCCTTGTTTGGAAGATCAAAACACTGGTCAGCTCAGATGTCTGATCCTTGCAATATCATAGAACATGAATACACAACATGACTTGCCCATAGAGCAGACATCTGGGCTGGTCTTAGATGCCACAATGAAAACAAGTGACTTAAAATGTATGTACTGCGGTATAGATTTCTTTTTTTTTACTGGCAAATCAATCAATTGCATTTAATACTGCTTAGTACTGTGCAAGGTAATGTTAAATCTGACCCTTTCACTTTGATCTGTTTTGCTATTTTAATCGCAAGCAGGTCTCGGTCAGATCAGTGCTCAGTGGCAAACTCTGTCCAGAATGAGGATGATCTGCTTGGAGAGACCACTGAGTACTGATGGAGGATTCTCACAGTCTGGCCAATCTCAATCTATACCAGCCTCTGCTCTTTTCCAGGGAGGATGGGATCCTCTACTACTACTTAGCCATTGCTGACACACACACACACACACACACACACACGCACACGCACACGCACACGCACACGCACACACACACACACACACACACACACACACACACACACACACACACACACACACACACACACACACAATTTTTCTCTCTCTCCTCTCTTTCTCTCTCCAGAAACCCTATGGAAGCACACAAAATGCTGTGTTTGTGCTGCCAGGTCACCTATGATACAAGTCAGTATTTGAAGTCCATCCATGTCTGAGGATGTCAGGAGATGATGTGGAAACCGGCCACTAGGGGCAACAGTGAGCCCTGTTACCTTCAAGTAGGTTGGTAAAATGTAAGCATCTACCTCTGATTCCAAAGGTTGCAAGTTTGCATCCAGCAATATGTTTTATTTGTATATTTTTTTGGTCTATCCCAAATCTTTACCTTTCTTAGGGATAGCCCCCTTTTTTAAAATGTTCACTTAAAATAACCCAAATCTAACTGCCTGTAGCTCAGGTCCTGACGCAAGGATATGCATATTATTGGTACCATTTTAAAGGAAACACATTGAAGTTTGTGGAAATGTGAATTAAATGTAGGAGAGTATAACACAATAGATCTGGTAGAAGAAAATACAAAGAAAAAACTACATTTTTTTTTTTATTTCTACCACGATCTTTGAAATGCAACAGAAAGGTCCCACTTCTAGCCATCACTCTGGCTGTAATTCCGATGGTGTCCACAAGATGGCATCAGTGTATGTGCAAAGTTTCAGATGGATAACTTGAAGTATGTGAAGTCACCCAGGTACATTTGGGAAAATCGTGGAGACATTTGCATTCATATTACATTTTTCTGCAGGAATATCATCAAATCTGTATACTTGGACTTTGATTTAGCTTTTCCAGTATTAGTAGCCATATTATAAGTTCAACATTTGCAAAACAACCAGTTTTCATAACTTCATAACTTTGAATATTCTTATAATTTTTGTCCAAAAGGAAAAGGCATGCTGGCGCACAACGTTAGCAGCTACATTTTGCGACAGATACAGGGTTTCCAGCTCATTGGCTATCTAGCTAGCTTTGTGTGACCCTGATTGGTGCTTATTTGACAAAGTTAGAGTTGATCAAGTGAAGACTGCCCGCGTCATCGGTGTGCCATGAAGGCGTCACTCTCTGACCAAATTTGATGTCCTATAGGATATACTACACCCCTAATGATATAGTGAAGTCTGGTTACGTTCTAGGATCTCTGAGGAATACATACACACGTGATTTGACTGGTTGAAACAACGTTTAGGGGTAGATTTTCACAGATTCCTTTCTTTGCAAATTGAACGAGTGGAAATACAAAATCGATTGTGGACCTGGACTTTTTTAGGATATGTAAAAGGATTTTATCTAACAAAACGACACTTCATGTTATCTCTGGGACCCTTTGGATGATAAATCACAGCAAGATTTCAGAATGTATGTACACATTTCACTTTCAGTGTTGAATTTCTCAAACCTATCTCGGTGAAAAAAGTGTTTTGTTGTTAGGAGCTCTCCTCAAACAATAGCATGGCATTTTTTCGCAGTTATAGCTACTGTAAGTTGGACAGTGCTGTTATATTAACAAGCATTTAAGCTTCCAGCCGATATAAGACACTTATATGTACTGAAATGTGTTGTTTCTCTAAAATCGCGACCGTGACACAAGTCGCTGCATGATTTACAACTGTCCTGTTGACGGGTTGCCTATCCCTAATTTAACCAATTGGAATGAATGCCTAACCTTGAGAATTTGGAGATAATGCCTGAACTTAACTCTAACCTTAACAATTTGGAGTTAATGTCTAAACTTAACCTTAAACACTTAGAAATTTGACGTTTGAGAAACATGGATGAATGTTTAATTCTGCTGTGAGACTGTGAGAGCTGGTAGGACTGTGTCAGGGGACCGGGATGGGTTTAGATAAGATTCCCATCCTCTGTAGTGATAAAAAAATCTAGGCTCTGACTCGTAGGGAACCTATACGTAGGGCTAGGGAGAGAACTTAGAAGTCATTCAATTGCAAATCTGTAATCATTTGCTGAAGGATTTCTGTCCAAATCATTTCCAGACTGATTTGTTCATGGGGTTATGCTCTGAATGGCCAAGCAGAGAGCCAGCTGAGCTCACTAGCCACTGAGCCAAGTATTTGGTTGCAATAGACACACACTCGCACAAACGCTAGAAACACACAAATGCACACACACACGCACACACGCACACACACACACACACACACACACACACACACACACACACACACACACACACACACACACACACACACACAAAGCCATATGCTTACAGACAGATCTGTACTAAGGCAGAGGCCACAAATCGTAATATTGATATATCATGTGACATTTGTGGTATTGATGTGTTAATTCATGTACACATATCATGTATATATTTTGAACTACACTACACACAGAGTATACAAAACATCATGAACACCTGCTCTTTCCATGACATAGACTGACCAGCTGAATCCAGCTGAAAGCTATGATCCCTTATTGATGTCACTTGTTAAATCCACTTCAATCAGTGTAGATGAAGGGGAGGGTTAAAGAAGGATTTTTAAGCCTTGAGGCATTTGAGACATGGATTGTGTGCCATTCAGAGGGTGAATGGGAAAGACAAAATATTTAAGTGCCTTTGAACGGGGTATGGTAGTAGGGGCCATACCCTGTTCAAAGAACTGCAATGCTGCTGGGTTTTTCACGCTCAACATCTTTCTGTGTGTATTTTTATTTATTTGTTGTACCTTTATTACCCAGATTAGTCTCAGTGAGAAAAAATATCAAATCTATTTTTCAACAGGGGGGTGCAATTCAATATTAGGAAGGTGTTCCTAGTGTTCCATACTCATCCCATTACCTTCGACAACTAAAATCCACATTTTTAAAAAAGAAAATATATGGCGGTCGACGGCAGTATGCAAACCCAATGTTCCATTTTATACCTTTCCCATACCCTAACCCTTACGTTAACCTCTCTGAAACTATACATTACCTTAACCTCAACCTACCCCGTGTTCCTAAACCTAACCTTAACCCTAACCTTAATTTATTTACACCACTGTCAAAACAAAAAAAAAATATGCCAGTCAAATATCCACTTCCTTCTATAAAACGCAGACAATATTAACAACTGATAAGAGTTCATATGAAGTGTAGCAGTGAAAAAAAGCAGTCACTTATATAGGCACAACAACAACAACATTAACACGTTGTCAAAAATGTCTGCCTACATCGGAAAGCGCTCACTTATTCACCCCTGGGGCTGCTTTTAAGCGGTGAGGCCTAATTCTGCTGCCATTGCAGGAAGGTCATTTTCTTTCCAGGGCCATGATGGCCACAGACTAGTGCTTAAATTTCACAAAACGCAACCTATAAATTACAACAAAGGACAGAGGGGTCAGAGCCTAGCATGGAATGGAGCCAGGAGCCATCAATCTGCAGGGAGTGGGACATCTGTCTCTGGGAGTCCCTCGTTCTCTATCTGCCCCACACTCACTCTCTCTATCTCTGTCTCTCTGCCTCTCTCTGTCTCTCTCTCTGCCCCTCTCTCTCTGATTTACTCTCTCTCTCTGCCTCACTCTATCTCTGCCCCTGCCTCTCTGCCTCTCTCTCTGCCTCTGTCGCTCTGCCTCTCTCGCTCTGCCTTTTTCTCTGCCTCGCTTGCTGCCTCTCTCGCTCTGCCTCTCTCTCTGCCTTTGTCTCTCTGACTCTATCTCTGCCTCTCTGCCTCACTCTCTCTGTCTCTCTGCCTCTCACTTGCGCTGCCTCTCTATCTCTGCCTCTCTGCCTCTCTCTCTGCCTCACTCTATCTCTGCCTCAGTCTCTCTGCCTCTCTCTCTTCCCCTCTCTCTGCCTTACTCTCTCTCTGCCTTACTCTCTGCCTCACTCGATCTCTGCCTCACTCGATCTCTGCCTCACTCGATCTCTGCCTCACTCGATCTCTGCCTCACTCGATCTCTGCCTCACTCGATCTCTGCCTCTGTCTCTCTGCCTCTGTCGCTCTGCCTCTCTCTCTCTCTTGCTTTCTCTCTGCCTCTCTCGCTCTGCCTCTCTCTCTCTGCCTTTGTCTCTCTGCCTCTCTCTCTCTGCCTTACCCTACTTCATCTTATCGCTCTCTTCACGCACTCTCTTTATTTCAGTCTTTATGTTTTTCTCCCCATGCCTCTCCCCCTGCCCCTTACAAACGCACATCACAAGTTAGCATTTGGTTCATCGTAAGTTTGGTTGAGACTTGATCTTAGTAGTACCATCTCGTACCCCCCCCCCCCCCCAAATTGCCTCTGAACACTCGAAAACTTCCCCATGACTTATTCATAGTCCTTTTTCCATTTTCTGAATCAGACTTTGTCTTGAATAATTAAGGAGATCTTTCCAAAAGCCTTAACCCCTCTCCCAACTCCCTTTTACAGGTATTACAAGTTCATCCAGAGAGAGCTAAATGCACATCTGACCTCACATAATGACACGTTTTACCTCTTTAGACTTTTGGATCAACAGCATATAGGGAGTTGAGCATTGGGCCAGTAACCAAAAGGTCACTGGTTCGAATATGTGCGAAGGTGAAACATCTGTTCATGTGCCCTTGAGCAAGGCCCTGAAACAGATTTGCTCCAGGGGCGCCGTACTACTATAGCTGACCGTGTAAAACAACACATTTCACTACACCTTTCCGGTGTATGTGACAATAAAACATGTAAAAAACATAAAAAATGGTTATAGGATCAACAATGGAAAGTAACACTGGCTATAGTTCCAGAATCAACAGCATAGAGGTACACTGTAGCTAGCTCTAGGACCAACACCACAGTTACACTGTAGCTAGTTTTAGAATCAACTGCAGTGAGTTACACTGTAGCTAATAGTTCTAGGATCAACAGCAGGTCAACAGCAGTTCTACAATCAACAGCAGATCAACAGCAGTTCAAGGATCAACAGCAGATCAACAGCAGTTCAAGGATCAACAGCAGATCAACAGCAGTTCTAGGATCAACAGCAGATCAACAGCAGTTCTACGATCAACAGCAGATCAACAGCAGTTCTACGATCAACAGCAGTTCTACGATCAACAGCAGATCAACAGCAGTTCTAGGATCAACAGCAGATCAACAGTAGTTCTACGATCAACAGCAGATCAACAGCAGTTCTACGATCAACAGCAGTTCTAGGATCAACAGCAGATCAACAGCAGTTCTATGATCAATAGCAAATCAACAGCAGTTCCAGGATCAACAGTAGCTACTCCTATGGGCCTTGTTTCAATATTGATCTTAACCAGATCTTTTTTGTATCTACTAAAAGCTTGTGATCTATTTTGATTTATACCGGTGCAACTGTTTCTTGTCACCCATGCTTATAAGATCCTTGGCTTGCTCATTATTCACGATATGGAACTAATGTATCCTCATTTAATGGCTGCTTTTATTAACTTTCACTTGATTGATTTTCTGTTGTCCTAATATTGCTTTTATTGGATATGGTGTGATGAATCCCACAGGTTCCCTTGAAAACATCTCACGAGGGTTATCCTGATTTATGAAGAAGAAAAAAGAAAAACAAATCTCCACCATTTCATGTTCCCAGGAATCTTTTGAAGTGCTATGATATCTGTTACTCCAAACAATAAATATAGTATGATAAAAAACAATGTAGAAATGTATATGAAATTACAAAAGCATAAGACAGTGAACAATTGCGATATTAGGCTTAATGCCGTCATGTCTTTGTCTGACTAGAGTACATATTTCAAGCCTTCTTGGCTCTCTTCTGGATGCGAGTAACCTGATTTACTATTCCCATTCCTGCCATGGGATTCCATTCGACCACCTAAACCTCAAGACAGCACAGAGGCAAATCTCACTCACACACACACACACACACACACACACACACACACACACACACACACACACACACACACACACACACACACACACACACACACACACACACACACACACACACACACACACACACACTACAGCATTAGAAATAAAGGCCTAATGGCTGAACACACACAGTCTGTGAAGGTTTATTGTCATTAGCAACCAGCACTATAGTACAGAGCTATATAATCACTGGACCTATAGACAAAGGAACTTGTACCTTGCTCTATAATTATATAGCATGGATGTGTACCCTGTAATTACACCTACACAGTATAGATGTGTGGTATGGCAATGAATGGCAGAGAGATTGCCTGCATTATGAACAAACAAGAGAGAGAATTGTAATTCACTATCATTATGGTACGAAGCATGCAGCACCACAATATGGAGATAATTCTCATTCAGGAGACCTTTTGAGTCCTGTGCTGAATTCGCTCCTGTTCTCAGCCTGACCTACATGTTCCATTGATCTCTAAGAAGTTGAACTTCTAAATGTCAGTAGATGTGTGCATCAGACCTACAATGGAATATAAACCGAGCCAGAATGTTGCAAGGCTTTATCCTCACTAACCCTCTAACCGGTCCTGTAGGAGAAAGTTAGGGATGGGGGAGAATTGTGGTTGTTTCTATTGGCTCAGTTGGTTGGAGAACGGTGCTTACCTCACCGGAGTTTACGGTTTGATTCCTGAATGGACACCACACAAACAAATGCACGCAGGCACACACGCCATACTGTTCACAGGGAGCAATAGCAGAATGTGAGGATTAGCATTTTCTGAGCGCAATATCGCTGTAAAATCGAATAAAGAGGGGTGACTACACAACAACCCCAAAAAGTGAAATGTATTAATAAAAGCTGTATAAACAACAGAAAGTTTCCCATATTTTGAAAGTATTGCATTCTCTCACTCCGGAACAGAGGCTTTATCTGAAACCTCAGGGGAACAAGCAGATGGATCGAACAGAACCAAAGCGTCAGCCTCTTTAAACATTGAACACGGACCACAATAACACTTCCATGATGCAATTGCCTTGAAAACATAACTATTTAACCCTCTAAGGAGCCCTTGTCAAAACAGTGCTAGAGTACGCTTTCAGCCACTTAAAATCGCCATAGCAATAACATGGCAATAGCAAAAAAAAACATAAAAACAACATCTTAATATGAGGAGGGAGGATGTTGTACTTCTGGCATTTTATTAAGCCTCTTTTAGGGTAAACAACAGGTTAAGCTGATGAAAGTTTAAAGGCTGACCAAGTTAAGCATAGCTTTGTCCTTCACATTTTGGATTGTGTATACAGTTAACATAAATCTTTCAGGGAAATATTATATATATATAGAGAGAGATTTTTTATATATAAGTTTGTCCCTGCATTTTTAAACCGTATTGTGCCGACGATTTCTTATTGAGCAAGGCTGCGGGTATGGGTGTGTTTACAGGCGTGTCCAACCCACATGGTAGAGTCAATGGGGTGACGTCACCCGAAGCGTCCCCTTTAGCATTTACCATCTTGAATTAGACTGAAGGCCCGTTGTTTGAAGGGAGCCTAGCGTTGTTTGCTACTATAGTATCTTTGTCTAAAGGAAAAGATCCCCATGCTATGTCTCGGCAATGTATTTGTTTGCTAAAAAGAGTAATACAAAGTATACAGTTGTTCCAAAAAAGTATAGTCCAGTACTGTCATAAGTGTTGGAGATGCTGGTCTTTCTTGACTGGCTGCTTGGGGTCAGGCTTGGCTGTACAAGGCATACACACTTGCTTGCATTGCACCACTAGAAAACCTCAGGGGCTTCATTTATCGATCATGTGTAGGCACAAATCTGTGCCTGAACCTTGCGTGGGATCATGTCCATTCAATATGTGAGATTTATCAATATGAACATTTACTTGAGAATGTGTGTAAATTCACGCACGGCCATGACCATGCGTGTGCACAGTGCCAAGTGGTGGAATAAGGGAACTGCTTGTCAAGCGTGGCCTAGTGAATGGTGAAAATATATGTTGAATATTTGTGAAATTATGAGAGTAAAAATTCTATCATTTTTCAATTTCATTGCAATTCCATTGTGAATTCATGCAACATATCTTGACAGGCTATATTATATAATTTGACCACTTCAGAGCATTTGTTACAACAAAAATCCATATAAAGTACAGTAATTTGTTAAATTAGAGGAATATGTGAAAGATAAACCATTGTTGAAATACTATAAATCTGAGATAATGGGAATTTAAATGAGAGATGGCTAATCCTGATCTGTTGGAAGATTTAGCACAAGCTGCATTTCGCAGAGAGCGTGTTTTTAGAGACAGGTGTGACTTTTTTGCAGAAAGTACAGATTGGCTCATCAGATAGTTTCACAAAATCTATCATATAGGATTTTTGCTAGGATTTAAGACAAACACATGCCATTCCGGTGCATATCCAAGTGCTCTCCACCCCCAGGTTTTCGGCAACGGGCACTTTTCAGAGGGAGCTTACAGATCCAAATCTCATAGACCTCGATGAACCGATGGTTTGGATGCAATCATCACCAAAACGAACGGTTGCATACAATTTCCATACACCATCGCGCAACAGGTTGAAGTCAAGAGGGGTTTCTTTTCCATCATGGTTCTCAATAGATGGCACTCACGTTGCTGAATGTGGTGGCCGGTGGAACGCACCACTCGTTCATTCTGCAGAACAGAAATGTTGGCCTGTACACCTAGAGGAGGGGGCTGTTGAGGATGGATGGCTTATTGGGGAGTGTTGTCTACTCATTTGAGGAAAATTTGCCATTGCTAAAGCAACTTGATATGTCCTAATGGTCGTCTCTTTTGAAGCTTTGCTTTTATTTTTACTGGTCAAGCCATAACTGAGCGAGCCAAATAAAACCTTTTTGTTATATTCAATCTCTGACACGAGCACCTCTATTTCAGTCGTTGAATTGTATTTTTTTTTTTTTAGCTTTTTAGCTTTTCTTGGTTACGCCATTATATTTCATGGTACGGCATTATATATTACCCACAGGCTTTATTAAAGGGATGATTTTGAAATGCAAATACCCAAGGTTGTGCACGAGCCCTGAGGCTGAGAACAATTTATATTTATCAATGGTAATCTCCTAGCAGTGTGCGTATGATGATCGTAGGATTGTTTGATAAATCCCACTATGCATACAAATATTCTAAATTCTGTTCCTAAGTAGTATTTTAGAATAGTTTCAACGCAATGTTGACAAATGCGGCCCCTGGAATATTGACGCACACTATTCTTATATACAACCGTTACTTGAATGTACTTTTGAGATTACTCAACAAAGCCTGTAAGCAAATAGTACAAGAGGTCTTTTATGTAGTTATGTGTACGACCCAAGTGATTTCAGATAGAAATGTGAGATATAGGTCTGTCATTCTCATTGAAGTCTGACAAGCAGTAGCTCCGTTCCCTGTGCAATGTTTCTATGCTTCCCCTCTGTACATTTTGCACCCCTAAGATTGCTGAGGTCAACAGCTCCTCTGACCGAAGGGATGAGTCCCTTCCCTCCAGGTCAGCGTAGCAATAATCCCCTGGGCCTTGCTCTGTGGACAAATGAACGACATCCTAATAAGCGCATATATGCTGAGTAGACCACATTTTATCACATTAATGTCATATTGAAAATTCAGTTGACAATCAAGCACTCTTAACATCGGAAGACTCAACATTTGCAGTGACAGATTAACAATAACAAACCGCAAGATGTTATGACTCGATTACAACATGTTATGACTCGGTTACAACATGTTATGACTCGGTTACAACATGTTATGACTCGGTTACAGCATGTTATGACTCGATTACAACATGTTATGACTCGGTTACAACATGTTATGACTCGGTTACAACATGTTATGACTCGGTTACAACATGTTATGACTCGGTTACAACATGTAATGACTCGGTTACAACATGTTATTACTCGGTTACAACATGTTATGACTCGGTTACAACATATTTGTTACGGTGTTAAATCATGTTCTGACAACGGTTCCACCAAAAGTAATTTGAGAGGAATGAGGATACATGTAAAAGCAAGAGACATCCCATATGATGAGAATCTGTTTTTACTGCACCATCAGTCAAACAATTTCTCTTCTGCTTTCACATTTCCCCCCATGTTATTAGCTATGTGGTGTGTGTGTGTGTGTGATGTGTGTGCGCAAAGTGCCACTTCATGAGTTTTACCGACACTTCCATATACCTGTACAGTGTCTGTCAATCTCCTAAACTAAAATGAGACTGCGTCCTCTGCCAGACCGTCCCCATTCCTTCATGATGATAAAGGTCACAGGCTTTAATGAGTCCAATGAGGAGGTCACAATAGCAAGAGGTCTCTTCCCCCCTGACAGCAATCATAACTCCCGACCTGCAGTTAGCATGCTAATCATCTAGTCTTTGATCCCCTCACCGTTTCCCTTCTCCCTCCCCCATTCCTCTCCTCCCTACATGACCATAGCTCACTGTAAGTAACTAGCTCTCTGGACTAATGATCCCGGACAATCATAATGGACAACAGCATCCGAGGCACCTTGACAACTGTCCCCACTGACAGATTAGGCAAATTAGGCACGTCTCACGTTCTCCTCCCTATTTTTTCGTCTTGAGGCTCGGATGTTTTTAGACACCAAGAGGTGTGCGTGGGGCGGTTGAGCTGGTGGGAGGATTTTGGCGACACGCGGCCTCGTCGGTGACACATGTTGCCCCTTTTCCCCAACAAAACGCTCAACATCGATCGCCGCACGTCGTCATAGAAACAGGGCACGACGTGGTGCCTGAGTGTGCATTCCGAACGGAGCTGAGTGGAGAATTCTGGGCAGGGGATGAGAGAGGGAAGGAGGGGTACACACACACCCCAAACCAACGACGTGAGGAGAAAAAAGAGCCCACAGAGGGGATGATGCAACAAGAGTGAAATCCTGCGGCCAAAACGCTTGGTGCATTAACACAGCCTGGTAGAAAAACACCCCCCCCTCTCTCTTTCTCTCTCTCTCTCTGTCTCTCTCCCTGTCTCTCTCCCTGTCTCTCTCTCTGTCTCTCTCTCTCTGTCTCTCTTTCCTTTTCCTTGTTGAAAGGCTACATTGGTTTCAGCGCCTCGCTGCCTGTCAGGAGGAACTTCCAATGCGGCAACCTGTAACACCTTCCCAGAGTCCCACAGGGTATTACATTTACGATACTGCAGTGCCTTCAGACATTATGTCCATTGACGATGTTCCCAGTTTCAGCTAGTTTTCAAAGCAGTCAGTTTCCAGATTTGATGAATTTTTAATGAAAAAATAGATTTTTTAATATTTCATGAGGATTTCCATTGCTTCTCTAAGAAGAAGGGTCCCAATGTGGACCAACAGGTCTAGAACTACGCTACCAGGGGCTGTTTCCCAAACTGCCAATCAACACTCTGTACAGTGTACCACCCGCTCCATCCACAATAAAGTTACAGCAGTTTAACTGTCCTCTCTTAACCCCCTAAAATCAACGCCGCGCCTAAATCTAAATTAGCATAATAAAACAATCCCCTTAATCTGCCTGTTTAAGCTAGATATATCTGTTGTTTTTGCATGGGCTGTTCCTCAATCCAACCGCATCGGCCCGACGTTGTCCTTCCGCGTCTGTGGTGGAAGGTGGCAGAGCTACAGTGGTGTTTGTCAGATCAGGCGATCAGGAGACATCCCGAAAACTGGTCTTCTCACAAAAACCGTTCTAACAGTTTGATCTGGAAACTAATATGGAAAGCAGAGAGACTATCACGAACACGATGGTGTTCTCCACCGGGCCAAAAAATGAATGGAAGTGAATAAGGCATTTTTTTGGTTGCCTTCTTATATCTCTCATATACTTCAAAACATACTTCATTTCGATGTATTGTTTGGATATATGTTTTAGTAACGTTTACATGTTGATGTTTGTGACATATCTACTTTTATAGGCGACATTTGGGGATCATAGGGGATCTTGAAAGGCATATTTTTTAAACAGGATTAATCACCTGTGATAATTTATCTACACCACCTGCCAGCCTGCCTGCCCAGTACCTAGGACAAATAAGGTGAGGGCAGAAAGCCCAACAGGGAGCTTCTCTGTCCGCTTTTCAATTGAATTGGTCAAAAAACACCCGAAGATATCAATGTACCTATTCCTGCTGCTTCTTTCACTTTCAAAGGACTCCTAGGAAAACCTCAAAGCAGAGCTTCCGAAGGCAACTCTGACAAGAGAGGGCATTTTCGTTGAGCTTTAACAATACATGCAATTACTCTGTTACTACATGGGTGTTACACTGTTATTACACCAAAACAACTGATGATAAAGGACACATACAGGTGTTGACACTTGACAGTCATACATGCTAGGAGCGTCTCATTGACCCAAGGTGAATTACGAGGGCGACTGTTTCTGGCAGTCACCTGGTTGGTAGTGTACTTCCATATCTCCACCCTCCCTCCCATGCTGCATTGCAAAAAAAGAGAGAAAGTGGCCCGTCTTTGTGCCGGCGTCCCTCTCAGCATGCACGGCGGCAGCTGGTGACTGTTATAAATGGCCTCTATTAGTACGGCCCAGTCGCAGAGGGGAGAGAAATAAAATCATTGGGAGAATGTAGGCCTAGTGTTGTCACCTCTGTGCCCGTTCCCTTCCTTCCTCAGCCTCCTCTATCCACCCCCTCCCTTTCAAGAGGCCGGCAATTTAAACACTAGATTGCTAGTGATGCATGGGGTCATTATTGGGATGGTTATGGCAATTTTATTTATTTATTTGTTTATTTGTCAGGGAGCATGTACAACATGCCATTGCACCAGATTTAGCTCATTTTCATCTGTAGTCGCTGGGCAGAAAACAAACAACATGAATACATCAATACAATGCTACAATATAACAGTATTAAAATCTCTCCCTATCTATCTATACTGAACAAAAATATAAACGCAACATGCAGTCAATAGGCCCTAATCTATGGATTTCACATGACTAGGAATACAAATATGCCTCGGTTGGTCACAGATATATATATGACATGACTGGTTTGCCTTTAGCCACTTTTTCAGGTCATGCCTTGAAACTAGCAAAGGTACTGCACTCTCACACACTGGTTGGCAGGATGTTCATAATCCAGACGCTCTGACTGAAAAAGATGTCTGGTCAAATTTGGTGGACCTAAACTGAGTTAAGCAGTCCCCTCTGGTTTAAGCTCTTGTTGTCCTGGTATTGTCCTTGCAATATGTAACAAACTGCTTAAGAGATGATGGGGCAATGTCATGAGTGATCTTAAACAGCAGAGAGGTGTCGGCATAAGAAGCTTTTAAAGCTCAGTAGGTTCTATTTCTTAATGATATTGTAGTGGGGACAGGTGTTTAATTTCTTTGTCCAGCACTTTCAGAGTTTCTTTATAGAGCTTTTAAAGTGGTTTCGTTGCTGTGACACTAGCTCGTGACCAGGTTGTGACACAGTACGAGAGATGGGACAAAATCATTGAGTGCATGTACGTCTTAGCAGCATCTGCTGACATTTGGTTTCTGACAAATTAGACATTTACCAGGTTGCGTTCGACTGTTACATTTGCTTTTTTTAATTTCGTTTTTTGAAGGACAGGTTAGAGTGGCAATGGTATAGTAGAGTAGTATCCAAGGAATGTGAGACAATGGAAAAAGGAAGAGGCTGTCTATCTAGCTATTATAACATGTCACCATAACATTAGTAATAGCATATTAATAGCATCTATAGGTGGTGTTAGCTGTTAACACGTTCAGAGCTTTATTGAACAATCACACTAAATCACACTAATCTTTGTTACAGGTATTTTCATATGTCCAAACCAGCTAAAATCATTTCATTTTAGAGTTTTTTCAATAACAATGGTTTGTCCATCAGGTCAAATAAAGGGCAGTGTTGTGAAACAGGGGGAAAACCCTTCACAGCAGGAAAATAAAGAGGAATAGAGCATATGGAGGAAAGGAGAAGTAGTAAAGGTGTAGATACTAAACATTTGAATACTTTATTTATAAGAATCTTTAGGGGAGTCAATCATTTTAACCCCTATTTTTTTATTTTATTTTTAAGAAATTGACTTGTTAAAACCCCCCTAAGGTCGATGTCTGTGCCCCTGTGGAAATCTAATTTGCATAATTATAAAATCCCCATGAAAATGTGTCAGTTTAAGCTAGAGATATCAGGTTTTTTTGCATTGAATGCATCCGCCTATGTAACTCTTCTGCATCTGCGGTGAAAGGTGACAGAGCAACAGTAGAGCTGTGTTAATCAGACCATAAGACATCCCAAAAATCGGTCTTCACACAAAATCGCCTGTAGTGTCTGAATGGTTTGGCCTAAAAACTATTATGACCCCTCTATGGAAAGATGAGACTCTCACGAACATGATGGTGTTCTCCGACCGCCACAAGCATTTTGGGACTCGTCTAAAGTCAGTACAGCCAATCTGCCAACTTCTGTGTGTAGTGTCCGAACAGTTTGGGCTACACACTAATATACACGTACCTGTCAGCTGTTTTGCTCTAGGATGCCCACAGGCCTCACAAGACTCGTCTGAAGGTCACCCAGTGACAGTCCCAAAAAATGTATGGAGTATATATGGACTCTTTAATGACAAAAATAAGGGGTTAAATACATGTGAAAAAAAACTATCAAATGTGTCCCGATCTTCCTTAAAACTTCTTTGGGATAAGGGGCGGTATTTTGACATCTGGATAAAAAGCGTGCCCAAAGTAAACTGCCTGCTACTCAGGCCCAGAAGCTAGGATATGCATATAATTGATAGATTTGGATAGAAAACACTCTAAAGTTTCGAAAACTGTTAATGTCTGTGAGTATAACGGACCTGAAATGGCAGGCAAAACCCCGAGGACAAACCATTTAAAAAATGTTTTATCAGCATACCACTGATTTCAATGCCTGGCACTTTTATAATAGGGTGAAATCGTTCTGATTGCAGTTCCTAGGGCTTCCACTAGATGTCAACAGTCTTTAGAAAGAGTTTCAGGCTGGTTTTTGGAAAAATGAGGGAGAAGTTGTAGTTTTTCTAAGTGGCTCCCATTTTGGCTGTAGTGTTTCCAAGCGTATGGCCGAGACAGTGTGTTCTTTTTGTTTATCTCCGGTAAAGACAATAACGATTCTCCGTCTTAAATTGTATTGTTTATTTGCGTATTAGGGTACATAAGGATTGATTACAAACGTTGATTGACTTGTTTGGATAAGTTTATTGGTAAAGTTTGTGATTCATTTTGTATGCATTTTGAAGGAGGGAAATCGAGTGGATTATTGACTGAATCGCGCCAGCTAAACTGAGTTTTTATGGATATAAAAAAGGACTTTATCGAACAAAAGGACCATTTGTAATGTAACTGGGACATTTTGGAGTGCCAACAGAAGAAGATCTTCAAAGGTAAGGCATATATTATATCGCTATTTCTGACTTTCGTGTTGACACTCCCTGGTTGAAAATGATTTGTTATGCATTTGTGTGCTGGACGCTGTCCTCAGATAATCGCATGGTTTGCTTTCGCCGTAAAGCCTTTTGAAATCTGACACCTTGGCTTGATGAAATCTCTCAGATATAGGATGGACACTTCAGAACAAGCTTCCTTTATATGTTTTTTTTGTGGACTATTTGTTGTTCAATGTGTTTGTATGGGCTAATAGCAGTAAGGATAAATCATTTATTTAATCAAATCATATTTTTATTTTATTTTGATACTTCAAGGGGTCTTAGAATTAAAATTGCAAAATTATCCTTGGTATGGCCTTCTTAAAACAATTATATGTAACTTAGTAGATCCCCCCCTCCTCCCACGGCTTAGACAGGGCTTAGACTGTTTAGTGCCAAAAACAAGGGGTTAAATACATGTAAAAATATATATATATATGTTTTCTGATCTTTCTTATCTCTCAGACATAGAACAAACACTTCAGAAAAAACTTCATTTAGATTTTTTTGGGGGGACTATCTGTTGTTCCATGTAGTGAATCTGTCATTGGGCTAATAGCAGTAAGGGCAAAAATATTTTCTCATAACATTTTTTTTATATCAAACAATTCCATATAGCTTAGTAGTACAAACTCAAAACCAACAATGCAATAATCAATAACAATGTATTACTAGAAAAAAGCGCACGAGAAATAAGAATAAGAAATACTTTATTGTATAAGTAAGTAAGCATACTATACACAGGAAATATTTAAAAAGTCCGTTCCAATACCATATTTACATGTGCATGGATATTGACATGATGGAGGTAGATATGTATAGGGGTAGGGTGACTAGGCAACAGTGGTGTAAAGTCCTTAAGTAAAAATACTTTAAAGTAGTACTTAAGTAGTTATTTTGGGTATCTGTACTTTACTTTACCATTTATATTTTTGACACCTTTTACTTCACTACATTTCTGAAGAAAATAATTTACTCCTTACATTTTCCCTGACACCCAAAAGTACTCGTTACATTTTGAATCCTTAGCAGGACAGGAAAATGGTACAATTCACATACTTATCAAGAGAACATCCCTGGTCATCCCTACTGCCTCTGATCTGGCAGACTCACTAAACACAAATGCTTTGTTTGTAAATGATGTCTCAGTGTTGGAGTGTGTCCCTGGCTATCCATAAGTAAATAAAAAACAGGAAAAGGGTGCTGTCTGGTTTGCTTAATATAAGAATTTTTACTGGGTAACTTTCACTTTTACTTGAGTAATTTTCTTTTAAGGTATCTTTACTTTTACTCAAGTATGACAATTGGGTACTTTTTCCACCACTGCTAGGCAACAGGATATAAGATAAACAAAATAGCAGCAGCTTGCAAGTGAGTGTGGGTGTGTAGGGTCCGTATAAACATATGTGCATATTATGTGTGAGTGAGCAAATGAGTGAGTGTTTGTATGTGTTGGAGTGACAGTGTGTGTGAGTGTGCAGGGCCCTGTGAGTGTGCATAGAGACAATGTAAAATACTGTGCATAGAGACAATGTAAAATACTGAAATAAAAGGTCAATAAAGATACAAGGGAAACTCTTGTCCATGTAGTTATTTTGTTAGCTATTTATCAGTCGTATTGCTTGGGGATAGAAGCTGTTCAAGAGCCTGTTGGTGTCAGACTTGACGCACAGGTACCTCTTGCCATGCGGCAGCAGAGAAAATAGTCTATGGCTTGGGTGGTTGGGGTCTTTGACGATTTTCCAGGCCTTCCTTTCACACCGCCTGATATAGAGGTCCTGGATAGCGGGGAGCTCGGCCCCAGTGATGTACTGGGCTGTCCGCATAACTCTCTGTAGCGCCATGTGATTGAGGGTGGTGCTATTGCCATACGAAGCAGTGATGCAGCCAGTTAATTTGCTCTCCATGGTACAGCTGTAGAACCTTTTCAGGATTTGAGGGCCCATGCCAAACTTTTTCACCCTCCTGAAGGTGAAGAGGCACTGTCGCACCTTCTTCACGACTGTTCGTGTGTGTCTGGACCATTTTAAGTCTTTAGTGATTTGAACACGGAGGAACTTGAAGCTGTATACCTGCTCCACTGCCGCCCCGTCGATGTGGATGGGGGCGTGCTCACCTCCCCATTTCCTGTAGTCCACGATCAGCTCCTTGGTCTTGCTGACGTTGAGGGAGAGGTTGCTGCTCCAGCACCACACTGCCAGGTCACTGAACTCCTCCCTGTAGGCTGACTCATCGTCGCCGGTGATCAGGCCTAGCATTGTCGTGTCGTCAGCGAACTTGATAGACACTCACTTAGTGAAGACTACAGGACTGAATTCCAGCGAATTCAACAACCATGTTTCTGTCACTATAAAATCCACTAATGGGTGGTAACTACAATTCAATCAAAGGGCAAGGCACACTGGGAAATACACAAATAAGGCTGAATAAATTCTCAAGTTGAATTATATTCAATCAACGTAAAATTAAAAGTTGAGCGAACATAGAATTCAACTTAAGAATGTATGTTGGTTCAGTTAATATGCTCAAAAGTTGGGTACACTATAAATCGTATTGAAGCTGGTTGTCTTGATATTTTAAGTTTAATCAACTTCAATGCTATTTTGTTGAGCAAACTAGAAATTGTATTGCAGCTGGTTGCCTTGATTTTTTTAGTTGAGTCAACACATTTTTTTTATAGTGTGACAAAAGGCTGCAAATATTCTCAGACCCTAGTGTTGTTCACTTTTCTTGCAGTATTAATACCAATACTTCAACCTTTAAGTTGTTTATAGATCAACATTGCCCTTGTTTGATATACATCTTTTGGACTACATTTTGTACCACAATTGGAAAAAGTTGCCATTCACACGTTTTGCCAGCTTGTAGATGTATCCAAAATATGATGAAAACAATGACGTGTTGTTAACCATGCTATGTCACCGACATAGGGAGTCTGTCTAGGCCAGTACAGTCAAAATGAAAACCGCTACCTCTGTCAAGACAACGGTTACTTGACATGAGATCATGGTTGGACATGACACCTTACGGCAGGTCTTATAACACCTTCCTATCTATGACACTGTCAAGTATTATAAGCAGTCTAATAACATATTATAAAGGCTTATAACAAGTAACAAACATTATACCTGTTAGCTGTAAGTAAAAGGTTACCAAAATATTCTTTACTCAAGTTAAAACATTCAGACATAACCTGACAGCAACTTTAAAGTAAAAAAAAAAAAAAACATTTGACAAACATCCTGTTTGGGGGGAGGTGTAGGGATATTGGTCTGGCTGGGAGAAGGAGTGTGTATATATAACGTCTTGGCCAACCAGCTAGCCAATGAGAGGGCTAGCACCTCCAGCTAGTTAAAATATTAGAGCGGTGCTGTGGAGGGGGGCTCACTAATGAAACGGGGGGGGGGGGGGGGGGGGGGAGCTGCCTGTGAGGCCAGGCCATATATCGCTGTGAGGAGACAGTTCCTAGAATCACCCGGCGTGGCCGCCCATAGTTCACGGGCCACGCATGATTAACCGTTAGACAGGGAATCGCTACTACAGCTGGGCTATTAATAAAATATATACCCTCCCCCCTCCTCCCTTCCTCTCTCTCCTCCTTCTCCTCTTCCCCTTCACACTCTTCCATTTGGTTCCCTCTTCCCCGACAATCTCCTCCTCCCTCCTTCCTGATTTATTTGTATTTCATCATCATGCAAAATGTCACGTTGTTAACAGAGGATAGGGGGAGGTCGGGGGTTAGGGGATACCACCAGGATTGGAAAGCTGAAACACTAGCTCTGTTTGTACTTTAACATCCCCATGTGAAGTGAGCCTGTGGAGTCTGAAAATGCCCTCCAGGTGTTGCAGATCAATTGAACCCTTCAATCGAAGAACTATACACGTGCTTTTTCATTTTCAGATGATTACAGATTACTGATTTTGTAGTTCACTGTAATGTCCAGAATTGTCAACCCACATGGGATGTATTGTTCATGTTATCTATTGCTAGTTTTTGTTGTAATATCAATACTCTGGATGATTCATATTGCCTGTACAACTGGATCATTACTATAATACCGAAGGGTTGACAAGTTCTCAAAGGGTATAGCATATCAATAGGTAGGATATGATCTCGCACTTGCACACGCGAGCGCGCGCACGCGTGACACACACGCACAGTCCTTCAGTCCTCTCTCTATGTATAAGCTGGTTGTTCAAACACCTGTCTCCAAAAACACAAAACATCTCCATGCATGATGCCAGGCACTAGACTAGAGCATAACATCAATGACATATGGTAGGTAGGCGGGTGGACCACATATAATGGATTTAGGTAGGGAATACTGTAGAATGCATTATGTCAAATCTCAAATGTTGGTCACATTTGCTCAGAAAATCATACACAAGCCCGCGCGCACACGCACGAGCTCGCACGCACGCGCGCACACACACACACACACACACACACATACACACATACAATTCCCCTCCCTCCCTCTTTCCTATTGCAGGAAACTTGCCATCACGCGCAACAGAGTGCAAGGTGCCGTGGGCAATAAGCCACGGGCTCCACGGGTATATTCGAGAAATGTTTTAACATCGAAGCAGGGTGATTTTGCACTTGTGAATGAATGCACAATGACTATATGTGTGACTCGTTAACTCTTAACACGTAGCATACACGTCGAAAGATACAAGAGAACGGCACTTGCTCTTAATATTGTTACATAATATTAGCTGTCTTGATTCGTGCCAGCGCTGTATGCCTGGATAACTCAGCACATTAATACATGTATATGTTAGTTGAAATGTCTCAATATTCATTACGGAATCCAGACTATAGCAATGGACTATTCCTTTTTCCGATAACATGAAACCTGTCGAGAGTATACTACAATAGTAAATGACACAAAAATACTACTATAAAAATACGCAAGTAATACTATTCAACAACCACACGTGTCCAATACGTGTCAGTCCTGTCTCCCGAACCAGGGGGAACAAGACTGCAAGCCATGGACAGACATTCGTGACAGGCAACGGCGACGGGAGCCGAGGAGAAAAGAGAATGAAGATGGGGATCCCGCTCTCTCTTTGACCGAGTAGTAGGCTCAACCCACCTTTGTGCATGCCCGTAAAGCGGTCCTTGAGCACGGTGAGCTCGTAGATCTTGCCAAACTCCTCAAAGAGCGGCCGGAGGTCCTTCTCGTCCAGGTTGCGTGGTATCTGCCCGATGAACAGTTTGATAGCGTCGTGGTCCTTCATAGGGATGGTGCCCCCGCAGCCCGCTGGACTGTGGCTTAATCCGTTCACTAGCCCGTTTGTGCCATCCACCTGTCCGTTCGTTAAAGTTGCCATCTTCGGACCGGCAATGAGTTGTGGTAACAGCGGCGGCAGCAGCAGCGCAATCTTGGTGGCCTTGTGTAGAAGCTTCCGAAGTATTGGTCAAAAATGTTATTCAAAAAAGCCTTGCTGGTCCTGCTTCTAGTCCTACCAAGGCAAATATGTACATGGATAAGTATACATATGTATCATTGGGCTAAAACGAATATCAAAGGCTTGGAGCTGTCTGCTGGTCCCGGTGGAGGCGTGATTCCTTGTATTTATGTTCTAGTTAATAATTCATTCATTCATTTAGTAAAATAGATGAGAGGGAGAGAGAGAGAGACCAAGAGCTTTCGCTTTCTATTTACACCTTTCGTTCCCCTAGTCCCTGCTTCTGGATTCCCTTTTATTTTTTGCATTGAGAAGTCTGTATGGGTGTTCTCGGTTTAAACGAACGGGGCCAGCTCAAGAGCTGCAAGGACTGCGGGGAGGTATGGAACAAGGGGAACCACTATAACTCGATGTTTGTGTTACACAGGCTTTTCTCTACCCCTTCCCGTTGGTACGTTCCACCAATAGAAAGGGGGTTTATAAATAAAGAAAAGAGTGAATTTGTACGGTTCTTTGTGCAATAGTCAACCAAGTGTAAATCACGCCACATTTGCAGGGAAATAATAGGCATAATAATAATAATAATAGTATGCTATTATATATTTATATATATATATATATAGTAAAAAGCATGAGCTGACGCACACCCCAATTATTTTGAAGAGGTGCTGACTAACGAGAGTCGTACACTCTCTCTCTTTCTCTTGCTCTCTCTCACACACACACATATATATATACACAGTATCTACCATATGTTCCTTTCAAAATATACCCCAATAGGCAACCAACACTGATTGATTGAAAACCATTTTGATTTGGAGTGAAAGGCCATTAAAGTGGTGTAGAACCATTCGAAGAATATTCACCTAAATACCTACAACAGGAGCTTGAACCGCTTGAATAGCGGGTAGGTGGACAGTGCCTGGTGCTGAAATCCTCGAGCCGAGTTAAAAGGCAACATCGGTGGCTAAAATATGTTTCAGGGAATGTTAGGATGTGTCAGTCGAAGACATGTCGCACAGTATAGCCTAGAGCTCGAGGAGGCATCTATTCTGTTCAGATTCTGATGTAGATGTATTTGATGAGAAGGAAGTCTGGGAGCACCGCCGAGCAGGATAGACGGGCACATCGGGAAGGGGCAGCAAAGAGAGAGGGAAGGCTACAACATTCGAAACAGCTCCAGGTTCCACTTACATGTGCCAATCTGATGCTATAGACTAAGTTGAATGCTGGGATATATCTTGACAAACAAACACACACACACACACACATATACAGTGCATTCGAAAAGTATTCAGACCCCTTGACTTTTTCTACGTTTTGTTACATTACAGCCTTATTCTAAAATGGATTCAGTCACCCCCATCAATCTACACACAATACTCCATAATGAAAAAGCAAAAAAAGGTTTTTAGATTTTTTTGCAAATGTATATATATATATATATATATATATATACTCCAAATCAAAATGGTTTTCAAATATATATATATATACATATATATAAAATACCTTATTTACATAAGTATTCAGACCCTTTAATCAGTACTTTGTTGAAGCACCTTTGGCAGAGATTAGAGCCTCTATTCTTCTTGGGTATGACACTACAAGCTTGGCACAACTGTATTTTGGGGAGTTTCTCCCATTCTTCTCTGCGGATAATCTCAAGCTTGTCGGGTAGGATGGGGAACGTCACCGCACAGCTATTTTCAGGTCTCTCCAGAGATGTTCGATCGGGTTCAAGTCCGGGCTCTGGCTGGACCACTCAAGGACATTCAGAGACTTGTCTCGAAGCCACTCCTGCATTGTCTTGGCTGTGTGCTTAGGATCGTGGTCCTATTGGAAGGCGGACCTTCGCCCCAGTCTAAGGTCCTGAGTGCTCTGGAGAAGGTTTTCATCAAGGGGCTCTCTGTACTTTGCTCCGTTCATCTTTCCTTCGATCCTGACTAGTCTCCCAGTCCCTGTCACTGAAAAACCTCCCCACAGCATGATGCTGCCACCACCATGCTTCACCGTAGGAATGGTGTCAGATTTTATCCAGATGTGACGCTTGGCATTCAGGCGAATAGAGTTCAATCTTGGTTTCATTAGACCAGAGAATCTATTTTCTCATGGTCTGAGAGTCCTTTAGGTGCCTTTTGGGAAACTCCAAGCGGACGGTCATGTGCCTTTTTACTGAGAAGTGGCTTCCGTCTGGCCACTCTACCATAAAGGCCTGATTGGTGGAGTGCTGCAGAGATGGTTGCCCTTCTGGAAGGTTCTCGAATCTTCACAGAGGAACGCTGGAGCTCATTGGGTTTTTGGTCACCTCTCTGACCAAGGCCCTTCTCCCCCAATTTCTCAGTTTAGCTGGGCTGCCAGCTCTAGGAAGAGTCTTGGTGGTTCCAAACTTCTTTCATATAAGAATGATGGAGGCCACTATGTTCTTGGGACAATTCCTTCAACGTCATGGCTTGGTTTTGCTCTGACATGTACTGTCAAGTGTGGGACCTTATATAGACAGGTATGTGCCTTTCCAAATCATGTCCGATCAATTGAATTTAGCACAGGTGGACTCCAATCAAGTTGTAGAAACATCTCAAAGATGAAAAATGGAAACAAGATGCACCTGAGCTACGTTTTGAGTCTCATAGCAAAGGTTCTGAATACTTACAGTACCAGTCAAGAGTTTGGACACACCTACTCATTCAAGGGTTTTTCTTTATTTGAATTATTTTCTACATTAATAGTGAAGACATTAAAACTATGAAATCCCACATATACTGAGCACTTGTTGGCTGCTTTTCCTTCACTCTGCAGTCCAACTCATCCCAAACCATCTCAATTGGTTTGAGGTCGGGTGATTGTGGAGGCCAGGTATTCTGATGCAGCACTCAATCACTCTCCTTCTTGGTCAAATAGCCCTTACACAGCCTGGAGGTGTGTTGGGTCATTGTCCTGTTGAAAAACAAATGATAGTACCACTAAGCCAAACCAGATGGGATGGCGTATCGCTGCTGAATGCTGTGGGAGCCATGCTGGTTAAGTGTGCCTTGAATTCAAAATAAATCACAGACAGTGTCACCAGCAAGGACCCCCCACACCTCCTCCTCCATGTTTCAAGGTGTGAACCACACATGCAGAGATCCTCTGTTCACCTACTCTGCATCTCACAAAGACATGGCGGTTGGAACCAAAAATCTCAAGTTTGGACTCAACAGACCAAAGGACAGATTAACACAGGTCTAATGTCCATTGCTCGTGATTCTTGGCCCAAGCAAGTCTTTTCTTCTACTTTTTTGGTGTCCTTTAGTAGTGGTTTCTTTGCAGCAATTCGACCATGAAGGCCTGATTCACACAGTCTCCTCTGAACAGTTGATGTTGAAATGTGTCTGATTCTTGAACTCTGTGAAGCATTTATTCGGGCTGCAATTTTAGGTGCAGTTAACTCCAATTTTATCCTCTGCAGCAGAGGTGACTCTGGATCTTCCTTTCCTGTGGCGGTCCTCATGAGAGTCAGTTTCATAATAGCGCTTGATGGTTTTTGCGACTGCACTTGAAGAAACTTTCAAAGTTCTTGAAACGTTCCGAATTGACTGACCTTGATGTCTTAAGGTAATGATGGACTGTCAATTCTCTTTGCTTATTTGAGATGTTCTTGCCATAATATGGACTTGGTCTTTTACTAAATAGGGCCTTATTCTGTATACCACCCCTACCTTGTCACAACACAAATTATTGGCTTAAATGTATTAAGAACAAAATAAATCCCACAAATTAACTTTTAACCAGGTACATCTGTTAATTAAATTGCATTCTAGGTGATTACCGGCTAGCTGGTTGAAAGAATGCCAAGAGTGTGCAAAGCTATCATCAAGGCAATGTCACGTTCGTCGTAAGGATGGGACCAAAACGCAGTGGGAATGTGAATACTCATCTTCTTTATTTAGAAGAAAACCAAAATAAACACTTAATACAAAACAACGACGAAAAACAGTCCTGTGAGGCACACAGCTACGCACGGAACAACTAGCCACAAAAACCCATGGAACCCCCCCCCTACTAAATAGGACCTTCAATTAGAGGCAACGAGGAACAGCTGCCTTCAATTGAAGGTCAACCCAATAAACTAAACATAGAAATAGAAAAACTAGAACGAACATACATATATACTAACATAGAACATTAACAAAAAAAAACGAAACATAAAACAAACACCCCCTGCCACGTCCTGACCAAACTACAATAACAATAACCCCTTTACTGGTCAGGACGTGACAGTACCCCCCCCCCCCCCCCCCAAAGGTGCAGACCCCGGATGCACCTCAAACAAAAACCACAAAAATAAATCCCAAAACAAAAATAATCCCAAACTAATGTGAGGGAAGGGAGGGTGGCCACCATCACCGATGGTTCTTGTGCTACAACCCCCCCTGCCCAATTCTCCACCATAGAGGTGGCTCAGGCTCCGGCCTTAGTCCTCAACCTAACCTGTCCACCCCCGCTGAAGGCTCAGGGCTAAGGCGCGTCGCTGGAGACCTCGGGCTGATACGCGTCGCTGGAGACCTCGGGCTGATATGCATCGCTGGAGACCTCGGACTGGAGGGCGACTCTGGGAGCTCCGGACTGGAGGGCGACTCTGGCTGCGCCGGTTCCGGACTGGAGGGCGACTCTGGCTGTGCCGGTTCCGGACTGGAGGGCGACTCTGGCTGCGCCGGTTCCGGACTGGAACCCCGAAACACATAAAACAAACACGTCCTGACCAAACTACAATAACAAATAACCCCTTTACTGGTCAGGATGTGACAGGCAAAGGGTGGCTACTTTGAAGAATCTCAAATATAAAATATATTTTGATTTGTTTAACAGTTTTTTGGTTACTACATGATTCCATATGTGTTATTCGATAGATTTGATGTCTTCACTATTATTCTACAAAGTAGAAAATAGTAAAAATAAGGAAAAACCCTGGAATGAATAGGTGTGGCCAAACTTTTGATTGGTACTGTATGTAAATAAGGTATTTCTGTTTTCTATATTTTGGATTAATTTGCAAACATTTCTAAAAACCTGTTTTCGCTTTGTTATTACGGGGTATTGTGTGTAGATTGATGAGGAACTTTTTTAACAAAACAAAACGTGGGAAAAGGGAAGGGGTCTGAATAATTACCGAATGGACCCCCTTAAAATGAACCCCCCTAAATGTAATGAAAACCGTGTCCATTGTATACTATCAGTAATCAAGCAATTGACTGAGGAATTGACTGATTTGAAGTATACTATATGATGTGCACCTACATTACGTGTTCAGATCTCGAATAGAGTTAGTCAGTTAATTGATGATAATGATGACGGCTGTGGCTGGACTTATAGGCTGACCTCGCTTTTTTTTAAATCTGCAGGCATGTTAGCAATAGTTAATTAAACTCTGAAGTAATTAGGCCTAATTCAAGATCAATCACCCACTTCATTTTTTCCCCTTATACCCCGAAAAACTTCCAAATGAGAACTGAACTAAGCAAAGCCCAAGTGCATTTCACGCTGACAGTACAACTGTTGCACGTGAGCAGTCAGCCCACGCACAAACACATCATGGCACACACTACTGCGTTTTCACGTGACACACAGCTGTCAAACTGCAAACACCTGCTTATGAAGACTGTGGGAGGTTCCTCCCACACATCTCTATTATGCGTTTGATCAGTGAGGTGAGAAGAGAAAACTAATGTTGTTAAACGGCAACACAGGACCACATATAGGCAGAAACAGCAACACTAACAAACAGAAAACCATCAGGTGGACATGCTGTTGGCATGCTGTCTGTTTGTGGTTGCCTCTATGGGCCTTGGTCAAAAGTAGTGCAATTTGGGATGTACTCTGTATGATATGTGGATAGACTTCTCTAAACCTGTTCAAATACTTTTTAAGCGTCCTTCCTCTCCTTCATGTATTCACTGATCTACATGTGGCTTAAAAAAAACGGGGTTTTCAGCCTGATGCTTTCACCGTTTAAGCCTGGTCAGAGGAACTTAGTAAGAGCTTTTGAGAATTGCTCATGCAGATGTGCAGCTGTCTGTGAGAGAGTCACACCATTCTTTAGATTCCAAGTTCCAGTCCCCATCTTAGCTGTTGTCCATAGTGCTGAAGGCAGACTCAACTAGGCCTATACCCTCAGTGCGGTGTCACTGTCGATGGCACCGAAACAGGTGGCAAAGCCCATTGTGTCCATTGTAGGAGTCGCTGGATGTTCTTGGTGCGAAAATAGTTAGTCTTTCAGGACTAAATACAGTCATGTGCTACACAGTAGACAACGTTAATATGATAAAATGTGAGTGTTCCCACCTCTCTTTGTGGTTCAATATCCTCAAATTAAAAGCCAACGTAGTTTAATGACGTAGCCTAATAGCTACAGTCTATACATGCACTAGGCCTACGTCTGTGACATCCAATGAGTATATGTCGCCCGATTTGTTTTCATTATGTGGCTATCATGCATGGACCCTCCACCTAATCGTTAGCCAACCATTAAATAACAAAGGCGACACAGGCAGTTCCTCTCGTACTTCCCGCGCTTTCGGCCCTGCTCTAATGGCCCGTTAATATAATCTCACACTCACGGCAGGCATGGCCGGGGCCCGGCGGAGGGTGAGAGGGAGGGAGCGAGTTGGCTTTCTTTGGTGTGACACCACGGTCTGTTCTCCAAGCGTCCCCCGGGACGACACTCCATTCACGGCGGCAGCGGCCCTCCCTGCCTCGCGCTCATACACGCCTGACTTGCCTTCAGCAATATTTTTTAATACAAGGGCGAATTGGGAGAGCACAAATCATTGTAATTATGTTCAGTGGGGTAGTATCGCGATGATTATAGAAGGTATGGTGCCATTATTGTCCCTCGACAGTCTTTCTCTCCTCACACACCTAGGCCTACTTGCACGGCTGCTCTGACATTTTTTCAATGCACTGCGTGTCGTCCTGAGTAAAACGCTTCCGCTGAGCGAACCCATCGGACTGATAATAATAACACTCAATTAACAGGCAATTTATGGAACAATGTGTCTTTGCCCTCACATGATTGTAGTTATTTCAATCCGTTAGGGGACAGTCAAATATGACAATATGGCACTGGCAATTCCACTGATGGTCAATTCAAAATGCAAACGACTTGCTGAGAAAATCTCAATCCACCACAGGAGCTTTCAAATGGGTAAAGTTAGACTGATTTGCCATAGCTCCCACACAGGCCTTGAAACAAACAAACCCACAAAACAGACATTCCTGTGTGCCTATATTGCCTGTCTTAAGTATATTGTATAATCTTACATCACTGCATGAAGTGGATTTAGTCTACTGTAGCATATAGCCAAATAGTAGGCTACATCAACCTGAGGACTTTGATAAACAACAAATTTGTTTTACAGCTGTGAGATATTCACATGACATCCTTTACATTTCAAGTTCCACATCCTCTCCTTTCTTGCATTTACAAAGGATTGTGCGGTTCCACTTACCGCAAGCTAGAGCAGTGCCGCTGCTGTCCGTGGAGCTGAAGGCAGACTCATTTAGGCCTATGCGTACAGTGAGGTCGCTGTCCATGGTACTGAAAGACTGCAAGGACCACTGTGTCCATTTTATGAGTCGCTGGCCTTGGTTAAGACTAGTATAGAGACCCATAATGTGACAAATCAGCAACTAGTTGCAATACATATTGAACTCAATCTACAATGTCCACCATATGTCGACATGAACCATTTATTGACAAGAGTATGTATCCTTTTTCAAGATGCACTATCTCTGTGTATCAAAACCTCATTCAATCATCCAACCACTGGTCTTTTAACACTCTAATCAAGTTGCAGGAGAAGATTGACTTTTTTACCCTTGGAAGATTGCTTCTTGTCTGCATGGGGCTTCCAATTCCGTCCCGGCACTGAAACGGGTTGAGGAAAGGCAAATAAACTAAAGGTACATTAAATCCTTTCCATGCAATTTACAACACAAATAGATTGATAATCTGCATGGGTTAGTCATAAAGAGGAGCCGCGTTTAGATATGACCTATTCTGCATAGTAATGTCTTTTCTCACCTCACCTTCATCTGGGACAAAGTTCTAAATCTTCCAGAGCCTTGAGTCAGTCAGGCTGTATATCACTTCTCTGTAATTTAGGGGGAAGAGTGGAGAGGAAAGAGAAAAGGGTGCAGGCATGACTAAACACTCTGAAAGTTTGAAGGGATGAGGTAGGAATGTCCTCTTTAACTTTTAGGCTATTGCAAAATATTTTTGGGGTAAGAGGGGGAATGTGCTGTTAAATAACACAATAAACATAAGGAGACAAAGAAACTTCTGCAAATAAACGAATGTTAATGTAATAATTGGAGGTCTTTGTTTCTTAAGGGGGTCTCTTTGTTTTGGGGACTAGAGTGAAAAACACACACAGATAATGGAAAAGGGTTGTATAGCCAATGCCGAAGCAACAGTTGGCTGACATCTTCATCCTCAGTGCAAAACATAAATAAAGCTTTAGACCAGGTTTCTCCAACTGCGGGCCGAATTTAGTTTTACTGCCGACCCAAGTTTTCAGAGCCAAATGTATTGTTTTTTTATTTATAATTTTTTATTGTTGGACATAAAATACTGTAAAAACACCACGAAATGAGCTCCAAGTGATTTTAATTTAAGAATGTTCGCAAGTATTCCCATGCATAATAGAGAGATGCGTGATCGTATACAAATGTAAACAAGGTTTGAAATGATTAAACAGTCAAACATCATATCTGTTAGGGCTTCTTGCAGTCAATTTGTAGTCTACAAATTATTTGTAATTATAAACTGGGTGGTTCAAGTCCTGAATACTGATTGGCTGACAGCCGTGGTATATCAGAACGTATTCCACAGGGATGACAAAATATTTATTTTTACTGCTCTAGTTACTGTACGTTGATAACCAGTTTATAATAGTAATAAGACACCTTGGGGGTTTGTGTTATATGGCCAGTATTCAAGCACTCCGATTTGCATCGTGTATCAGAACAGCCCTTAGCCATGGTACAATGGCCCTATACCAAACCCCCTCGGGCCTTATTGCTTAATTATGTTCCGGTCCCCCAACTATCCGGCTGAATCTAGTTGATGATCCCTGCTTTAGACCTTCACTAAGGGGTTGCCCAATTTGACAGTAACTTACAGGCAGCGAAGAGGGAGGAAAGTTACTGTATTTCATATTTCAGTACACCTACTGTAATGTTAATACACTATCAAAGAAAGTAGAATTGGCTGTTTTATACTGTAAAAAAGTAAACGCTAACTGTAATTAATCAATAATTTATTTATCTAGGCAAGCCAGTTAAGAACAAATTCTTACTTAGAATGACGGCCCACCCCGACTAAACCCTAACGAAGCTAGGCCAATTGTGCGTCGCCCTACGGGACTCCCAATTACAGCCGGTTGTGATACAGCCTGGAATCGAACCAGGGTCTGTGGTGATGCCTCTAGCACTGAGATGCAGTACATTAGACCGCTGCACCACTCGGGATAGTGAATGAATGAAATTCATTGAGGGGAGAGGGGGTTTGTATTTCACAGTAGTTTACGGTAAATTCATGAGAATTGTGCAAACAGGTTGGCTGTTAGGTGATGTGTTTACACATTTCAGAATATCAACAAATATTTGGTATTTTATATCACATGCACTTCTGGAGGCCCTAAAGGGGCAATCCGCAGTTTAACAACAACAAAGCAGGCACCCACCCTTTGTTTTAGATTTTAAAAATCTGAGTGATGGGCCTGGTGTAACGGCTGTCGTTGAAATGAGACCAAGGTGCAGCGGAGGATGTGTTCATCTTGAAAGGTTTTAATGACCGAATGAACACTATACAAAAAAAGAAACCAAAAGAACGACCAGCAACAATTCTGTCAGGAACAAACTCTAAACAGAAAACATTCACCCACAAACCCCAAAGGAAAAACAGGCGGCCTATGTATGACTCTCAATCAGCAACAACGATCTACACCTGTTCCTGATTGAGAGCCATACACGGCCGAAACAAAGAAAACCACCAACATAGAAAAAGAAACCTAGAATGCCCACCCATGTCACACCCTGGCCTAACCAAAAATAGAGAACAAAAACCCTCTCTATGGCCAGGGCGTTACACCTGGAGAAATCTAACCACTCTCAAATTGATGGTCAGCTATGGATGCAAGGATTGACCAACCAAGGTATAATAATGTATGTTTTAAGCATTTTTGAGGCTATACAGCATTTGTTTACATTTACAATGTTTACAAACATTGGAGTAAAACAAGCTTAAATGTTGGGTTCTGATGGGGTACACAGTTGAACTAAGCTCATGAGGCATTTAAAATGTATATTATTCAAGAATCAATGGGAAAATATGATTAATTTATGAATAAAAAAATGCTTCTAAACTGGCAACGACTACAGGGCAAAACAGACCAAAAGGACATGGAATAACATATAGGTTAAAGACTTGCTGCCACTCCAATCTGTCCCCTATACATTTTAAATTAATGGGGAACTATTACCGCATACAGTACCTGTTAAATTGGTACCCCCACTCTCACTAACAGGTGCAACAAATATAGACTCTTACAAGGCACGCCTCAAAATATGTTAATGAGAAAGAAACAACAATACCATGCACCCACTAGTTATCAAAAGGGTTTTAGCGCTCCAAAAATACGGTACGGTCCTGTATTCTGTGGGATGGAATTACAGTACCATTTGAAATACAGCAATTCATACCCCGCACACAAAATGTTCCCACAATCCACCATCATTTATAGTATGATGCAGTAAAACGTTTCACGGTATTTTACTGTTAATAATGCCCTAAATTACTCTATAAATTACAGTTTTCTGTTACCATCATAGTATAAAAGTATATATTTATGACAGTGTTTAGGTACTGCTGCACTGTTTGTGCTTTGTTTTTGTTTCCTGGAAATAATGCGGCGGTTACCTGGGCTGCACTAGGGAGAAATCAGTGCTCTGACACTTGACACAGGTGGGTGTCTCTTTTCATGCCGAGTCCCACCAGAGAACCATCCAGACAGGTTCCCTACATGACGGATGAGCTTCCCTGAAAACACAGCCATCCAACGAACAACACACACACACACACACACACACACACACACACACACACACACACACACACACACACACACACACACACACACACACACACACACACACACACACACACACACACACACACACACACACACACACACACACACACAGCAGGAAACACAGAAAGAGGGGGAGGCAGACCCGACCCAGACAAACTCTCTTTTTTCTTATTGTGGCTCTGTTTTAATTTGCATTTCACCTGTCTTGAAACAAGGTTCAAAACTTCTTCTCGCGGGGCTCCTTGTCAGTCAAAACAGACATCTTTAAAGCAGAGGGAGGGAAAGTATCTCTCTGACTGGTCACGTCCCAAGTGGCACCCTTTTCCCGACATAGTGCACTACTTTTGTGGACCCTGGCCAAAAGTAGTGCGCTATATACTGAATAGGGTGCCATTGGGGAAAACATATTTTCTTTAAAGTGGTGGTAGGAAGGTAGAGCTATCTTTTTCCACATTTTGTTATGTTACAGGCTTATTCTAAAATGTATTAAATAGTTTTTTTCTCTCATCAATCTACACACGATACCCAATAATGACAAAGCTCATTTAAAAAATGTAAAATGTAAATATGACATTTAAATAAGTATTCAGACCCTTTACTCAGTACTTTGCTGAAGCACCTTTGGCAGCGAATACAGCCTCGAGTTTTCTTGGGTATGATGCTACAAGCTTGGCACACCTTTATTTGGGGAGCTTCTCCCATTCTTCTCTGCAGATCCTGTCTTGCTCTGTCAGTTTGGATGGGGAGCGTTGCTGCACAGCTATTTTCAGGTCTCTCAAGAGATGTTCGACTGGGTTCAAGTCCGAGCTCTGGCAGTTGTCTTGGCTGTGTGCTTAGGGTCGTTGTCTTGTTGGAAGATGACTCTTCGATCCAGTCTGAGGTCCTGAGCACTCTGGAACAGGTTTTTAATCAAGGATCTCTCTGTACTTTGCTCCGTTCAGCTTTCCCTCGATCCTGACTAGTCTCCCAGTCCCTGTCACTGAAAACAACCCCACAGCATGATGCTGCCACCACCATGCTTCACAGTAGGGATGGTGCCAGGTCCTCCAGATGTGATGCTTGGAATTCAGGCCAAAGAATTCAATCTTGGTTTCATCAGACAAGAGAATCTATTTTCCCATGGTCTGAGAGTCCTTTAGGTGCCTTTTAGCAAACTCCAAGTGGGGCGGCCATGTGCCTTTTACTGAGGAATGGCGTCCGTCTGGCCACTCTACCATAAAGGCCTGATTGGTGGAGTGCTGCAAAGATGGTTGTCCTTCTGGAAGATTCTCCCATCTCCACAGAGGAGCTCTGGAGCTCTGTCAGAGCGACCATCGGGTTCTTGGTCACCTCCCTGACCAAGGCCCTTCTCCCCCAAATGCTGAGTTTGGCCGGGAGGCCAGCTTTAGGAAGAGTCTTGGTGGTTCCAAACTTCTTCCATTTAAGAACAATGGAGGCCACTGTGTTCTTGGGGACCTTCAATGCTACAGACATTTTTTGGTACCCTTCCCCAGATCTGTGCCTCTACAAAATCCTGTCTCAGAGCTCTACAGACAATTCCTTTGACCTCATGACCTGGTTTTTGCTCTGACATGCGCTGTCAACTGTGGGACCTCATATAGATAGTTCTGTGCCTTTCCAAATCATGTCCAATCAATAGAATTTGCTGCAGGTGGACTCCAATCAACTTGTAGAAACATTTCAAGAATGATCAAAGGAAACAGGATGCACCTGAGCTAAATTTAGAGTCTCATAGCAAAGGGTCTGAATATTTATGTAAATAAGGTATTTCTGTTTTTATTTTTAATAAATGTCCAAACATTTCTGTAAACATTTTTTTGCTTCGCCATTTTTGGTATAGTGTGTAGATTGATAAGGAAACACCTACCTACCTACCTACCTACCTACCTACCTACCTACCTACCTATTCCAAATCCCATTTCACCACAACAGATCAATTCCAGGGATAGGTCACAGGCTATCACATCCTCTGACACTGCGGCTGTCGCAGAGTGGCTGTGACCTGGGTGTCAGGCGGCTGCACCGCCCCAGGCTTGATGGCAGCCATGTTGGTGTCTGGGGGTCCCTGACCCCACACTGCATCTAATTGCTTTGGGAGGGAGAAGAAGGTGATTTGGAGAGAGTGTGAGGATGCACCGCCACCTGATTCTATTTTTGATTGTTGTCCCAAGGTGGAGGATGAGTGGGAAAGGTGTTGGGTATTTTGTGAGCGTGTGTTTGGGGGGAGGGGGGGGGGTTGTGTGGATGTGTGCACTTTATTTGTTTTGACTGTTTGCTTGCTGATTCCTGGAGGTGCTTCAACACACACATACACACACACACACACACACGCACGCACATGCACACACACTGAACATGGTTTGTGTGTGTGAGTAACTCCAAAAATCGACAAATCGTCACTCAAACATTAGTGGAGGCCCCTGAATGACAAATACCATGTTTTCCAAGAGAAAACCCTACATAAAGATTAACAAGACATGTTTATGTGCAGGTGGAATATAGGGAATAGAGGACTTAGCAGAGGTGGAAGTAGGGTGACCACATTTAAAATACCCAAATGCGGGACAACGGGATGATTTTGTGGGACAGTGTTGCCTACATGAATATGTTTTTGAGGCCACTTGTGTGGCTCGTAATAAAAATCTAGGCATATTTGGCCCTAGGAAACATTTCTGGTTGGTTAACTTGGGTGGCAGGTAGCCTAGTGGTTATAGCGTTGGGCCAGTAACCGGAATGCTAGATCAAATCCCTGAGCTGACTTGGTAAAAATCTGTCGTTCTGCCCCAGAACAAGGCTGTCGTTCTGCTCACTGTTCCTAGGCTGTCATTGTAAATAAGAAGTTGTTCTTAACTGACTTGCCTAGTTAAATAAAAAAATTGTCCTCTCCAACTTCAGATGGAATTTAGCCCAAAAGGATTTGACAAATGTGATTGGTTGACAAAATGACATTGGCCTCTGTCTTGTCTTGCACTGTATAGAATATCAGACCTCTTCAATGATTGGACAAGTGTTCTCACCAGTACTACATCCTTATGATATACAGTATATCTTGTCATAAGCGCAATGTGACTGCAAAAGAGACAGGAATGTCCATTCTCATCAAATGAATGGGAAGTCTGGATGAAATAAGGGACAAATTAACCTTTTTTTGCAAATTGATAAAGTTGATAAAATGCATGACATGATTGTTTGTTGGTGGGACGCGGGACAAAGGTCCAAAATGCCGGACTGTCCCGCACAATCCGGTACATGTGGTCACCCTAGGCGGAAGCTTCTGTGCATGCAGTACACCAACAGAATGACATTGAATGTCATCAATCACTGTAATATTAGTATTTATAGTGTTTGTCTCTATAGCATTGAAATGCTATCAGCCCTTCTGACTGTCCCTCCCTATTCTCTCTACCTGAATAGCTAATTCTGCTGGCTTTAGTGTGGCTTTTCAAAGCATGCGTCCTTGGGGGAATTGTAGAGGCAAGTGTTGCATTACTGTACAACTCAACCCCTTGGGCCACGGTGGACACAAGCCCTGGTCACAGAGTACAGCACGATTAGAAAATAGACTATGTAGAACCAGAATAGAGCCAACATAGATTGATAGTAGATTGGTATATTGATGGACAGACAGACAGACGAACAGTCAGAAGGACAGATGTATGTAGATAAACGGACAAATAGAGAGATAGATTAGAATATTCAGATGTTAGAATTTGATTGTGTGAGTGCCTTTCAGAGTGAATGTCACTTGTCAGTGTAATGTATAATACAGTACTGTAGGTGTGTCTGAATAGTAGAGTTTGAGTGAGTGCATATGTACTACACACACACAAACATACACACACACACACGGAAAAAACTGGTTGAATCAATGTCGGTTCCACGTCATTTCAACCCCAGAAGTTAATGTGATCACTAAAAAGTAATTGGATTTGCAAAAAGTCATCAACGTAAGGGCATTAGGTATTTTTTTAACCAAACTTTTAACCTAAATCCAATGACATTGGGATTTTTTTTTGTTGAATTCACATTAGTTGACAACTCAACTAAATGTAAATCAAAACTAGACGTTGAGCTGACGTCTGTGCCCATTGGGACTTCTCCATCCGCTTGGTTGATCTTTAAGTACATTAGCATCAGAATGGGTATGATGAGATAGCTGGCACTAAATGCCAGGCGACTGGGAGACCAGGCTTCCTCACATTGCCTGTCTGTCTATCTAAATGCATCCCAAATGGCACCGTATTTCCTATATAATGCACTATTTCTGACCAGAAACCTGTGAAAGCTGTTCAAAAGTAGTGCACTATATAGGGAATAGGGTGTCATTTGGGAGGCAGCCTTTGCCTGTACCACACACGCCTGGCTCTGCTTAGGGATTCAATAGGATTCAGTAGGAGTGCATTTGAAGAGGCAAAGCCAGACAGAACAGGCAGTGTAAGTTCCTACAGAGACAGTTTCCGTCATCATTCTTAAAGAAAAGAAAAGTCTGCTGCTGGGTCTGAACTGGGTCTTTTGAAAGTTCCTCAACTCAGTTCCCCATAATGCCCTTTGATGACTCTTGAACTGTAAATTGAAAGTACCTTTAATATTCAGCTGCACGTAGTAACTGCAGATAAGATTCATAAAACAATACTGAATTGGAATGTAAGGGCCGAATAGGGAACATTCTGTTTTTTTTATTCATTGTTGTATATTGTGTAAGAAATTGAAATTCCATTAAACAATATGAGGTGCCATTGCAAAACAACGTGCCTTATGGCCTTACAGTCAGTAGAAGATCTTCTGATGGGCACGAACACTCTGGCCTGTTTCCTGTTTGATGACAGCTCTGCGCATGTATGAAAGGTCATTAATAATGAATACTAAATCAGCATTTGAAAAAGGTTACCGTCTCCAGTGCACATGTCTCTTCTTTGTACATCTCCTTTTAACCACGTACAATACCCTTTTCAGTTCCAGCACACTGTCACCTCTTTTGTCAGGAGAACTGTAAGCTATGGCTTCTGTCTTCTCACTGCAGAGCAGGGAGGAAGTGTGTATGGGGGCAAAACGTACTATGAGCCATTCAAACTGGGATATAGTCTGACGGCTGAATGCATGAGTGGCATGGGGGGATTCTGGCTTCTGGCTGTGACGCTGTGGCTGGGCTTTGTCATACACATCTCATTCAGGTGGTGATGTATGTAATTACTGTTCTCCCCTCTGAGGTACAGGGCTGTAGGGGTGCTACACACACACGCACGTATGCACACCAGAGGAGGCTGGTGGGAGGAGTTACAGGATGACGGGCTCATTGTAATGGCTGGAACAGAATAAATTGAACGGTATCAAACACATCAAACATATGGAAACCACATGTTTGACTTCGTTCCATGTTTTCCATTCCAACCATTACACACACAGACACACACACACATGCACACTTGCAATTCTGCACATTTTGACATGGGGTGAAGAATAAATGTTGCCATTTTAAAGCAAGTTTGCTGCAATTCTTCACATTTTGCATGGGGCGGAGAGATGATTTTGCTATTTTATTACTCATTTCATACAATTCTACTCATTTGTCCATGGGGCAGAGAGAAACATTTGCAGTTTTACACATTTACATTTACGTCATTTAGCAGACGCTCTTATCCAGAGCGACTTACAAATTGGTGCATTCACCTTATGATATCCAGTGGAACAACCACTTTACAATAGTACATCTATATCTTTTTTTTGGGGGGGGGTTAGAAGGGTTGCTTTATCCTATCCCAGGTATTCCTTAAGGAGGTGGGGTTTCAGGTGTCTCCGGAAAGTGGTGATTGACTCCGCTGTCCTGGCGTCGTGAGGGAGCTTGTTCCACCATTGGGGTGCCAAAGCAGTGAACAGTTTTGACTGGGCTGAGCGGGAACTGTGCTTCCGCAGAGGTAGGGAGGCGAGCAGGCCAGAGGTGGATGAACGCAGTGCCCTTCTTTGGGTGTAGGGACTGATCAGAGCCTGAAGGTACGGAGGTGCCGTTCCCCTCACAGCTCCGTAGGCAAGCACCATATAGCAGATGCGAGCATCAACTGGAAGCCAGTGGAGTGTGCGGAGGAGCGGGGTGACGTGAGAAAACTTGGGAAGGTTGAACACCAGACGGGCTGCGGCGTTCTGGATGAGTTGTAAGGGTTTAATGGCACAGGCAGGGAGCCCCGCCAGCAGCGAGTTGCAGTAATCCAGACGGGAGATGACAAGTGCCTGGATTAGGACCTGTGCCGCTTCCTGTGTAAGGCAGGGTCGTACTCTGTGAATGGTGTAGAGCATGAACCTACAGGATCAGGTCACCGCCTTGATGTTAGCGGAGAATGACAGGGTGTTGTCCAGGGTCACGCCAAGGCTCTTAGCACTCTGGGAGGAGGACACAATGGAGTTGTCAACCGTGATGGCGAGATCATGGAACGGGCAGTCCTTCCCCTGGAGGAAGAGCAGCTCCGTCTTGCCGAGGTTCAGCTTGAGGTGGTTATCCGTCATCCACACTGATATATCTGCCAGACATGCAGAGATGTGATTCGCCATCTGGTTATCAGAAGGGGGAAAGGAGAAGATTAATTGTGTGTCGTCTGCGTAACAATGATAGGAAAGACCATGTGAGGATATGACAGAGCCAAGTGACTTGGTGTATTGCGAGAATAGGAGAGGGCCTAGAACTGAGCCCTGGGGGACACCAGTGGCGAGAGCACGTGGTGCGGAGACGGATTCTCGCCACGCCACCTGGTAGGAGCGACCTGTCAGGTAGGACGCAATCCAAGAGTGAGCCGCGCCGGAGATGCCCAACTCGGAGAGGGTGGAGAGGAGGATCTGATGGTTCATAGTATCAAATGCAGCAGATGGGTCTAGAAGGATGAGAGCAGAGGAGAGAGAGTTAGCTTTAGCAGTGCGGAGAGCCTCCGTGACACAGAGAAGAGCAGTCTCAGTTGAATGACCAGTCTTGAAACCTGACTGATTTGGATCAAGAAGGTCATTCTGAGAGAGATAGCAAGAGAGCTGGCCAAGGACGGCACGCTCAAGAGTTTTGGAGAGAAAAGAAAGAAGGGATACTGGTCTGTAGTTGTTGACATCGGAGGGATTGAGTGTAGGTTTTTTGAGAAGGGGTGCAACTCTCGCTCTCTTGAAGACAGAAGGGACGTAGCCAGCGGTCAAGGATGAGTTGATGAGCGAGGTGAGGTAGGGGAGAAGGTCTCCGGAAATGGTCTGGAGAAGAGAGGAGGGGATAGGGTCAAGCGGGCAGGTTGTTGGGCGGCCGGCATAGGGTAGGGCAATGTGAGCAGGACCAGCGGTGTCGTTTGACTTAACAAACAAGGATCGGATGTCGTCAACCTTCTTTTCAAAATGGTTGACGAAGTCATCCGCAGAGAGGGAGGAGGGGGGAGGGGGAGGAGGATTCAGGGGGGAGGAGAAGGTGGCAAAGAGCTTCCTAGGGTTAGAGGCAGATACTTGGAATTTAGTGGTAGAAAGTGGCTTTAGCAGCAGAAACAGAGGAAGAAAATGTAGAGTGGAGGGAGTGAAAAGATGCCAGGTCCGCAGGGAGGCTAGTTTTCCTCCATTTCCGCTCGGCTGCCCGGAGCCCTGTTCTGTGAGCTCGCAATGAGTCGTCAAGCCACGGAGCAGGAGGGGAGGACCGAGCCGGCCGGGAGGATAAGGGACATAAAGAGTCAAAGGATGCAGAAAGGGAGGAGAGGAGGGTTGAGGAAGCAGAATCAGGAGATTGGTTGGAGAAGGATTGAGCAGAGGGAAGAGATGATAGGATGGAAGAGGAGAGAGTAGCAGGAGAGAGAGAGCAAAGGTTGCGATGACGCAATACCATCTGAGTAGGGGCAGAGTGAGTAGTGTTGGAGGAGAGCGAGAGGGAAAAGGATACAAGGTAGTGGTCGGAGACTCGGAGGGGAGTTGCAGTGAGATTAGTAGAAGAACAGCATCTAGTAAAGATGAGGTCAAGCGTATTGCCCGCCTTGTGAGTAGGGGGGGACGGTGAGAGGGTGAGGTCAAAAGAGGAGAGGAGTGGAAAGAAGGAGGCAGAGAAAAATGAGTCAAAGGTAGACGTAGGGAGGTTAACCTCTTGTCGTTCGCCTAGGATAGGGGGCGCTACAGCGATTTTTGAAAAAAAATTGTGCCCATTTTAAACGGCCTGCTACTCAAACTCAGAAGCTAGGATATGCATATAATTAATACTAGTGGATAGAAAACACCCTCAAGTTTCTAAAACTGTTTGAATGGTGTCTGTGAGTATAACAGAACTCATATGGCAGTCAAAACCCCAAGACCGATCGTAACAGGAAGTGGAATTCTGAATTGCGGACTCAACTTCATCAGTTTGCCTGTAAATCACACAGTGAGCAATGGTTCATTGAGCACTTCCTATTGCTTCCACTAGATGTCCCCAGTCTTTACAAAGTGATTTGAGCCTTCTACTGTGAAAACTGAATGCTGAGACGCAGTGGAACGTGGTCACACGGAGAGGGCCATCACCATTATGACGCCGGCGCCCCTGGCTACCCCCCCCCCTTCGAAACGTTTTGAAACACAATGCAATCGTCCCCCTTGAATCTTATTGGAGCTCTGGTTGAAAAAGGCCCTAAAGATTTATGTTATACAACGTTTGACATGTTTGAACGAACCTAAATAAAAAAATATATAATTTTTTCGAAAGTGGAGTCCCGCGCACGACGGAACTTTTGATGCAGCCTTCTGAACGCGCTAACAAGAACAAGCTATTGGAACATAAAGGATTTACTTTTTCGAACGAAAATACATTTGTTGTGGACCTGGGATTCCTAGAAGTGCTTTCTGATGAAGATAATCAAAGGTAAGGGATTATTGACAATAGTATACAAGACTAGATTTGATATGCGATTGTTCCAAGATGGCGCTGACCTGTAACAGTAGCCTATTTTCTGAGTATCGCATCCCCTTTTATCGCAAAGTGTGATTACCCAGTAAAGTTATTTTTAAATCTGGCATTACAGGTGCTTTCAAGAGATATTCATCTATAAATCTTAGAATGACAATATTACATTTTTAAAATGTTTTCGAATAGTAATTTAGTAAATTGTAGCACTGTTTCACCGGATGCATTTGAGGGAAAATAGTTAGTCAACGTTACGCGCCGATGTAAAATGCTGTTTTTATATATAAATATGAATTTTATCGAACAAAAGAATGCATGTATTGTGTAACATGATGTCCTAGGGGTGTCATCTGATGAAGATTGTCAAAGGTTAGTGCTGCATTTAGCTGTTTTTTGGTTATTTGTGAGGCATGTGGTTGGTCGGAAAATGGCTATGTGGCTAATTTTACGATATACTCCTCTAACATAATCTAATGTTTTGCTTTTGCTGTAAAGCCTTTTTGAAATCGGACAACGTGGTTCGATTCAGGAGAGGTGTATCTATAACACGATATAACATAGTCCTATATTTAAAAAAATAATGATTACATTTCGTTATGCTAATGGCGATAGGATTTTTCGCTGGATGTCCGAGCCCGACCAGGGGTTAACAAGCATGGCTACCACAGCATGGTTATCATTTGTTTTTCAACAGGACAATGACCCAACACACCTCCAGGCTGTGTAAGGGCTAATTGGCCAAGAAGAAGAGTGATGGAATGCTGCATCAGATGACCTGGCCTCCACAATCACCCGACCTCAACCCAATTGAGATGGTTTAGGATGAGTTGGACCACAGAGAGAAGGAAAAGTAGCCAACATCTGCTCAGCACATGTGGGAACTCCTGTTGGAAAAGCATTCCAGGTGAAGCTGGTTGAGAGAATGCCAAGAGTGTGCAAAGCTGTCATCAAGGTAAAGGGTGGCTAATTTGAAGAATCAAACACATTTTTTTAACAGTTTTTTGGCTACTACATGATATGTGTTACTCTACACTGTTGAAAATAGTAAAAATAAAGTAAAAACCCTTGAATGATTCGCTGTGTTCAAACGTTTGACTGGTACTGTATATAATGTATTTTTTCAAAAAAATAAAAAATGGCTCCGCCGGCCTACAAAAGGCAGGGCCTCCAGTTTCCCATCCTTGCTCTAGACAGTCCATTCTGCTTATTCAATCAAAAGGGAGAAAGGGGGTATTAAAAAAGACCAAATAAGGGACAAAGCAGAGGGCAGAAAGAAAGAGAAAGAGGGAGAAAAGAGGAGAGATCGTAAAGCAGCTCTCTACAATCCTCCTGCAGAGTAGTTGAAGGCTAATTACTGTGTAGATTGTGTTCTTTCTAAGAAATGACAGTTACAACTGCAGTCCATTTCAAACCTTTTCAAACTCCTACACATAGAAGGAGACAGACAGTTGACCATGACATTGACCCGTTGTCTTTGTAATACAGCTTTGGCATGAGCTGATTTCAAATCCCTGCATATTTTTTTTATATTACTTTTGTTTCTTACACATTTCAAGGACTGTGATGCACGTACAGGTTGTCTGAATCACTGCTGTAAAAAAGCAATGTTATGTCTCTGCACATTATACTCTGTGCTATACTGAGTCAATGGCAATGGCTTTCATGTTGATATCACCTTAAGTTTGATTCACTTTTTTGGCATAAAGCTTGGTTGTCCTCCACTTTTTCAGCGTCATGTTGTTGGTTGGTTGAGCTTCCATCATAATATTTATTTCCTTACAATGTTGATATGATATGATACAGTTTCCTTATTTGAATGTACTTACCGCCAGTTACTCAGGTGAAGTTGACAATATTATTTTGCTGCCTTGGGAAAGAACCGTACCAACTTAGGGCCCTGTTCAATTAAAACAGCTAGGCGAATCGTTCATGGTTCATTTCATGCAGTATGCAAAATGTTTGAATAACTGCAACACCCATTTGTTGGTTTTTGTTTCACATAACAAACACTGTATTTGTACTAAAAGGAATGTTACCCTGGAAAACATATGACAGATTTTGGTTGAAAACAAGATGTTCTCCTGAAGGACCATTGTTATCATACTGTCAGTTTGGTTGATCTTCCACCATGTAACAACCCACCAGGTGATATCCCTTCACCTCCTACCCTATTGTGGAAAATGGACGTTGCGGTGTTGTGATTTGAATGGCTTTCTAACAGGAGGTGGGGATTAGTTTGCTGAAGCGCCTGCCGTCTGTTTCTGTACCCTAGGAAGCCATTCACAGATAAGGCCATTTCACAGAGGGAGGTGCAGATATTATGTTAATTCCCATTTTATTAGAGGGATAACATTAGTCTGCCTCTCTCTCGGCCTGAGACGAGGCAGTTGGAGAATGGTTTTTGCCACTGGTTAGAGGCTTTGGAAGGCTGCTCATTCCTTTTTGTGTGTGTTTATTTGTCTGTTAGGGGCCAATGGTGAAGCCATCTATCCTCTCCTTTTACCTTAAATACAACAACCCTCAAGCCCAGCTTGTTTTGTTGTTTAGAGGAAGGAAGGAGGAATGGAAGGGCCCCGTAGCACTGACTGAATGTAATGCCGCAGCCGAGAGGCCTGCCTGCCTGCTTGTCGTGTGTGTGTGTGTATCGCCCGTTGCGTGTGGAAGGCAGAGAATCCTTTCGTATGACATCTCTCAATTAAAACTTTAAGTATCACTCCATTACGATGGCATTAAACCATAATAGAACATATATTATTACACACACACACACACACACACACACACACACACACACACACACACACACACACACACACACACACACACACACACACACACACACACACACACACACCTGCTCTCGGCCAAGGAAAGTGTGTGTATCATAGAGGGTACTTTCATGAAGTTACCGTGACAACGTCTCGGAAATGCATTGCCCCAAACAATTTCCTAATGAACTATGGGATACCTGCCAGTAACATTTGGGAGGTCATTAAAAATGACATGGGAATGAATAGAAAAAAGGAAGCTGAAACAAATACATTATATCAGTATCATAAAAAACATTTATCTGTTACGAGGAGAGTTCAAATGATCTGCCACACAAGGAACGGCACTATAAAGCAATAATATAAACACAGTGAAAATGCAAAAGCTGTGGGTGGACAGTCCCTCGCCCTGACTCCCTCCCAGCTGAACTTGGTTGCTTTGTATGCAGCGCAAGCTGCCTCCATAGCAGCCTAGGGGTCTCTCTCTGTGAGCTAGCTCATTGTGCTGAGTGACCAGAGCCCCATGCTCAGCGCCCTGGCAGAGCTAGGGCCTGTGGCTGGACGTGAGATAAGATTCCTGGGTGGGTTGGCTGTGGGCGCCGGCCGGCCACTGGGGCACAAGCCTGTGGGCATGGAGAAAAGAGGAGGGAAGGAGAGAAGAAGCAGACAGCGTTATCAGGGCATTGCAGCGCTAGGCAGAGTGGCAGGTTGGGAATTCCATGACTGCCCTGCTCCCCATCCCCCTCTTCCTCAGAGAGAGAGATAGAGGATTCTGTGCAGGATAAAGTGTGAATGTAGAGTACACAGTGCATTCGGAAAGTATTCAGACCCCTTGACTTTTTCCACATTTTGTTACGTTACAGCCTTATTCTAAAATTGATTAAATAGTTTTTTCCCCCTCATCAATCCCACAATGACAAAGCAAAATCTTAGCAAATTTATTAGAAATAAAAAGCTGAAAAATCATAATTACGTACAGTACCAGTCAAAGGTTTGGACTCACCTACTCATTCAAGGGTTTTAATTTATTTCTTCACATTGTAGAATAATTGTGAAGACATCAAAACTATGAAATAACACATATGGAATCTCATAGTAACCAAAAAAGTGTTAAACAAGTCAAAATATATTTTATATTTGAGATTCTGCAAAGTAGCCATCCTTTGCCTTGATTACAGCTTTGCATACTCTTGCCATTCTCTCAACCAGATCAAAACTCCAAACCTACTACCTAATTTTGACCAAAATTAACCGTAGAGATTACTGCTTCCAAGGTTTCATTTTCCAAGCTATACGGAGGGTGCTCTAGCAAACAAACAACAGAGACCTGAGGACACCATCCAACCTGGAATTGAGTGAGTGGTGTTTGGTCTGATGCTATTTTGAAAGCCAAGAATAAAAATAAAAATGAAGTACATTACAATGATATATTTTATGTTATGGGGACTGAATGCTGTGTTAAGGCTCCCGGGCTTGCAAGGACAGACAAAAATTTATACAAATTCAATTAGCACTAAGGTGTGAAGTAAAAGGTGTTGAGGCCTTTGGGCCCAACAAGTGGCAGGAGTCTTTGAAGCGCCCTCTCCTGCTGTTCAAAGACAATTCACTGGTATTTTCTACAAGAAATCTGCCTCCAGAAATAAAAGCTTCTCCCAAGTGGGTGTGACACCTACTCCCGTTGCCTGCTGCACTGCTGCTTGGATTCCACCTGGCGATCTGTTCAGCGTCTGCCCTGGCCTGTCTCCCCCTGTCTGGTACAGGTACCCCCACCACACTCACCCCTCTCTCCCGAGCTTTCACTCGCCTCCAGCAGTCACGCACTGTTGGGGCGAGTGACTCTGAACTTACAATGGCTAGCTCCAAGTCGTTATATATTTCATTTTTTTCTTGTGCATTGTTCTATTTTGCAATCCGCCTCATGACTCCTGCATACTTTGTTGACTACAAACTTTCTTTACCCAACCGTGGGACAGACTATGTTTGTTCCCACACTCGGGACTCTCTATTGGTTACACAGACTTTTGGCCTCCCATCCTATTCTTACCACCTCTCAACAGCTTTGTATTCATGTTACCTGATGAAATTGCTGTACAATATGATCTTGTTGCCATCTGATGCACATTCAGATTTTTAAATCAGCACTGCAGAGCTCTCCCTGTCCTTTGCCTTGCCCTGATTGTATTACTGTTGATGATATCTGGAAATGTGCATGTACACCCTGGCCCCCCTGGCCCATCTACTGTTGCTAGCCCCAATTCTGACTTGAGCTCTGATATCTACTTCACTGATTTTTGCTCTCGTAATAGCTTGCGTTTTCTGCATGATAACACCAGAAGCTTATTACCGAAAATGTATCAATTGAAAGTGTGGGTTCACAGCTCCAATCCAGATGTGTTGGTCATTACTGAGACGTGGTTAAGGAAGAGTGTTTTGAATACTGATGTTAACCTGTCTGGTTATAACCTTTTTCGGCAAGACAGATCTTCCCAAGGTGGGGGAGAGGCAATCTTTACCAAGGATCACCTTCAGTGCTCGGTTGTCTCCACCAAGTCTGTCCCCAAACAATTTGATTTGCGGGTTTTAAGCATTAAACTTTCAAATAGCTCTTTGTTGACTGTTGCTGGGTGCTATCATCCTCCATCACCACCAGTCTGTACCCTACCTGCCCTGAGCTCTCTCCTGGCCCCTTACGTTAAATCTGAATTTGTCCTGCTAGGTGACCCAAACTGGGACATGCTTAAACCACCTGACCAAGTCCTAAAGCAATGGGACTCCCTAAATCTTTCTCAGATTATTACCAATCCCACAAGGTTTGACTCCAAACACACAGGAAAGGCTACTCTCCTTGATGTTATCCTCACAAATAATCCTGATAGGTATAAGTCTGGTGTTCTCTGTAATGACCTTAGTGATCACTGTTTTACAGCCTGTGTTCGTAATGGCTGCACAGGGAAACGACCTGTTCGGATTTGTCATAGATGCTTGCTAAAAAACTTTAACAAGCAAGCCTTCCTTCATGAACTGGCCTCTGTAAAATGGTATAGAATCAGCTGGATCCCCTCTGTCGAAGACGCTTGGATCTTCTTTTTCTATATTTTCAGTGGTATTGTTAACAAACACGCCCCCATAAAGAAAATGAGAATTTAAAACAGGTTCAGCCCCTGGTTCGACAGGGATCTTGCAGAGTTACAAGAATTGCATTTGGCGAAATGCTCGGAACACTCATACAAAGGCTGACTGGCTATCGTTCAGGTAAATGAGAAATAAGTGCACTCAGGCTATCCGGAAGGCCAAAGTTAGTTACTCTAAGGAGCAGTTCTCTCTCTGTGGGTCTAACCCCAAGAAGTTCTGGAAAATGGTTAAAGACCTGGAGAATAATCCCTCCTCCTCACAGCTGCCCATGTCCCTTAATGTTGATGACGTGGTTGTTCCTGACAAGAAGCACATGGCTGAGCTCTTTAATTACCACCTCATTAAGTCAGGATTCCTATTTGACTCAGCCATGCCTTCTTGCCCATCCAACATTTCCTCATCTCCCACCCCTACTAATGCGACTATCCCCAATGCTTCTCCCTCTTTTTCCCCTGCCCCGCTACAAAGTTTCTGCCTGCAGGCAGTCACTGAGTCTGAGGTGCTAAAGGAGCTCCTTAAACTTGACCCCAAAAAAACATCTGGATCAGATGGTTTAGACCCTTTCTTCTTTAAGGTTGCTGCCCCTTTCATCGCCAAGCCTATTTCCAACCTTTTTTACCTGTCTCACCTTTCTGGGGAGGTTCCCATTGCTTGGAAGGCAGTCACGGTTCGTCTTTTATTTAAAGGGGAGATCAAGCTGATCCTAACTGTTATAGGCCTATTTCTATTTTGCCCTGTTTATCAGCTGACTGGCTTTCTTGATGTCCATAGTATTCTCTCGGGGATGCAATCTGTTTTCCACTCAGGTTATGGATGTGTCACTGCAACCTTAAAAGGTCCTCAATGTTGTCACCATTGCCCTTGATTCTAAGCAATATTGTGCTGCTATTTTTATTGACTTGGCCAAAGCTTTTGATACGGTAAAACATTCCATTCTAACGGGCCGGCTAAGGAGTATTGGTGTCTCTGAGGGGTCTTTGGGCTGGTTTGCTAACTACCTCTCTCAAGAGTGCAGTGTATAAAGTCAGAAAATTTGCTGTCTCAGCCACTGCCTGTCACCAAAAGAGTACCCCAAGGCTCGATCCTAGGCCCCACGCTCTTCTCAATTTACATCAACAACATAGCTGAAGCAGTAGGAATCTCTCTCATCCATTAATATGCAGATGATACAGTCTTATACTCAGCTGGCCCCTCCCTGGATTTTGTGTTAAATGTTCTACAACGCTTTCTTATTGTCCAATAAACTTTCCCTACCCTTAACCTTGTTCTGAACACCTCCAAAACAAAGGTCATGTGGTTTGGTAAGAAGAATGCCCCTCCTCCTCCTGAGGGTTTAAAGCTTGAGGTAGTCACCTCATACAAGTACTTGGGAGTATGGCTAGACGGTGCACTGTCCTTCTCTCAGCACATATCAAATCTGCAGGCTAAAGTTAAATCTAGACTTGGTTTCCTCTATCGTAATCGCTCCTCTTTCACCCCAGCTGCCAAACTAACCCTGATTCAGATGACCATCCTATCCATGCTAGATTACGGAGACATCATTTATAGATTGGCAGGTAAGGGTGCTCTCGAGCGCCTCGATGTTCTTTACCATCCGGCCATCAGTTTTGCCACCAATACTCCTTATAGGACACATCACTGCACTCTATACCCCTCTGTAAACTGGTCATCACTATATACCCGTCGCAAGACCCACTGGTTGATGCATATTTCTAAAACTCTCTCAGGCCTCACTCCCCCTTATCTGAGATATCTACTACAGCCCTCATCCTCCACATACAACACCCATTCTGCCAGTCACATTCTGTTAAAGGTCCCAAAAGCACACATATCCCTGGTTCGCTCCTCTTTTCAGTTCGCAGCAGCTAGCGACTGGAACGAGCTGCAACAAACACTCAAACTGGACAGTTTTATCTCAATCTCTTCATTAAAAGACTCAATCATGGACACTCTTACTGACAGTTGTGACTGCTTTGCGTGATGTATTGTTGTCTCTACCTTCTTGCTTGGTGTGCTGTTATCTGTTCCCAATAATGTTTGTACCATGTTTTGTGCTACTACAATGTTGTTATGTTGTGTTGCCACCATGTTGTGTTGTCATGTGTTGCTGCCTTGCTATGTTGTTGTCTTAGGTCTCTCTTTATGTAGTGTTGTGTTGTCTCTCTTGTTGTGATGTGTGTTTTGTCCTATATTTATATTTTACTTTTTATTTTATTTTTATCCCAGGCCCCCATCCCCACAGGAGGCCTTTTGCCTTTTGGTAGGCCGTCATTGTAAATAAGAATTTGTTCATAACTGACTTGCCAAGTTAAATAAAGGTTAAATAAAAAAATATATATTAAAGAACAGCTTCATGAGGTAGTCATCTGGAACGCATTTCAATTTCTTCCCTTCTCAATGCATTTGAGCCAATCAGTTGTGTTGTGACAAGGTAGGGTTGGTATACAGAAGATAGACCTATTTGGTAAACAACCAAGTCCATATTATAGCAAGAACAGCTCAAATAAGCAAAGAGAAACGACAGTCCATCATTCATTTAAGATATGAAGGTCAGTCAATCTGGAACATTTCAAGAACTTTGAAAGTTTCTTCAAGTGCAGTGCCGAAAACAATTAAGCGCAATGATGAAACTGGGTCTCATGAGGACCGCCACAGGAAAGAAAGATCCAGAGTCACCTCTGCTGCAGAGGATACATTCATTTGAGTTTTCAGCCTGAAATTGCAGCCCAAATAAACGCTTCGCAGAGTTCAAGTAACGGACACATCTCAACATCAACTGTTCAGAGGAGACTGCGTGAATCAGGCCTTCATGGTTGAATTGCTGCAAGAAACCACTACTAAAGGACACCAATAATAAGAAGAGACTTGCTTGGGCCAAGAAATACGAGCAATGGACATCAGATCGGTGAACATCTGTCCTTTGGTCTGATGTGTCCAAATTTGAGATTTTTGGTCCCAACCATGCGTCTTTGTGAGACGCAGAGCAGGTGAACGGAAGACCTCCTCATGTGTGGTTCCCACTGTGAAGCATGGAGGAGGAGGTGTGATGATGTGGGATGCTTTGCTGGTGACACTGTCTGTGATTTATTTAGAATTCAAGGCACACTTAACCAGCATGGCTACCACAGCATTCTCCAGCGATATGACATCCCATTTGGTTTGCGCTAAGTGGGACTATCATTTGATTTTCAACAAGACAATGACCCAACACACCTCCAGGCTGTGTAAGGGCTATTTGACCAAGAAGGAGAGTGATGGAGTGCTGCATCAGAATACCTGGCCTCCACAATCACCCGACCTCAACCCAGTTGAGATGGTTTGGGATGAGTTGGACCGCAGAGTAAAGGAAAAGCAGCCAACAAGTTCTCAGCATATGTAGGAACTGGTTGAGAGAATGCCAAGATTGTTCAAAGCTGTGGCTAGTTTGAAGAATCTCAAATATAAATATATTTTGATTTGTTTAACACGTTTTTGGTTACTACATGATTCCATGTGTGTTATTTCATAGTTTTGATGTCTTCACTAATATTCTACATTGTAGAAAATAGTAAAAAAATTAAGAAAAACCCTGGAATGAGTAGGTGTTTCCAAACTTTTGACTGGTACTGTAAGTATTCAGACCCCTCGAGCCTTCTTGAGTTTGACGCTACATACTTGGCACACCTGAAACTTTGCCCCAGTCTGAGGTCCTGAGTGCTCTGGAGTAGGTTTTCATCAAGGATCTCTCCGTACTTTTCTCCGTTCACCCTTTTTCCGGACTAGTCTCCCTGTCCCTGCCGCTGAAAAACATCCCCACAGAACGATGTTGCCACCACCATGCTTCACCATAGGGATGGTGGCAGGTTTCCTCCAAACGTGACACTTGGCATTCAGGCCAAACAGTACAATCTTGGGTTTATCTGTTCAGAGATTCTTGTTTCTCATGGTCTGAGTCCTTTAGGTGCTTTTTGACAAACTCCAAGTGTGCTGTTATGTGCCTTTTACTGAGGAGTGTCTTTTGTCTGGCCACTCTAGCATAAAGACCTGATTAAATAAGGTTTTTCAGTTTTTTATTTTTGTCTACAAACCTGTTTCCGCTTTGTCATTATTGGGTATTGTGTGTAGATTGATGTAGAATTTTTTTGATTTAATCGATTTTAGAATAAGGCTGTAACGTAACAAAATGTGGAAAAAGTCAAGGGGTCTGAATACTTTCCGAATGCACTTTACATGCGCATATCCTTAAGCTTTTATGTGCTGTGTGTCTGTATTTGTAAAAAAAAACATTACGATTTAATTTGTGTTGTGTGTGTGTGTGTGTGTGTGTGTGTGCACATGCTTGCATGCACCCCGGCTTTTGAGTCTCAATAAGTGTTTCACAGCATGCGGGCCACATCATGTGTATGTATGTATCCATATATTCTCAGCAGGGGTTGATCGACTAACAATATCCAACACTCCCAACCTACAAAATGCCATTTCACTACAATATATCTCAACACGCACAACACATGTTGCCAAGCATGATTTGCTTACCGACCCAATAGGTCCACAGACGACGCAATCGCCATCACACTGCACACTGCCCTAACCCATCTGGACAAGAGGAATACCTATGTAAGAATGCTGTTCATTGATTACAGCTCAGCATTTAACACCATAGTACCCTCCAAACTCGTCATTAAGCTCGAGACCCTGGGTCTCGACCCCGCCCTGTGCAACTGGGTCCTGGACTTCCTGACGGGCCGCCCCCAGGTGGTGAGGGTAGGTAACAACATCTCCACCCCGCTGATCCTCAACACTGGGTCCCCACAAGGGTGCGTTCTCAGCCCTCTTCTGTACTCCCTGTTCACCCACGACTGCGTGGCCATGCACGCATCCAACTCAATCATCAAGTTTGCAGACGACACTACAGTGGTAGGCTTGATTACCTACAACAACGAGACGGCCTACAGGGAGGAGGTGAGGGCCCTCGGAGTGTGGTGTCAGGAAAATAACCTCGCACTCAATGTCAACAAAACAAAGGAGATGATCGTGGACTTCATGAAACAGCAGAGGGAGCAGCCCCCTATCTACATTGACGGGACAGTAGTGGAGAGGGTGGAGAGTTTTAAGTTCCTCGGCGTACACATCACGGACAAACTGAAATGGTCCACCCACACAGACAGCGTGGTGAAGAAGGCGCAGCAGCGCCTCTACAACCTCAGGAGGCTGAAGAAATTCGGCTTGTCACCAAAAACACTCACAAACTTTTACAGATGCACAATTGAGAGCATCCTGTCGGGCTGTAGCACCGCCTGGTACGGCAGCTGCTCCGCCCATAACCGGAAGGCTCTCCAGAGGGTAGTGAGGTCTGCACAACGCATCACCGGGTGCAAACTACCTGCCCTCCAGGACACCTACACCACCCGATGTCACAGGAAGGCCAAAAAGATCATAAAGGACAGCAACCACCCGAGCCACTGCCTGTTCACCCTGCTAACATCCAGAAGGCGAGGTCAGTACAGGTGCATCAAAGCTGGAACCGAGAGACTGAAAAACAGCTTCTATCTCAAGGCCATCAGACTGTTAAACAGCCATCACTAACATTGAGTGGCTGCTGCCAACATACTGACTCAACTCAAGCCACTTTAATAATGGGAAATTGATGTAATCAATTTATCACTTGCCACTTTATATTATTTATATTAGATAATGTTTACATAACCTACATTATTCATCTCATATGTATATACTATACGCCATACCATCTACTGCATCTTGCCATCTTGATGTAATTAGATGTATCACAATGCCACTTTCTATAATGTTTTCATAACCTACATTACTCATCTCATATGTAGATACTGTACTCTATACCATCTACTGCATCTTGCCATCCTGATGTAATGTATCACTAGCCACCTTAAACAATGCTGCTTTATATGTTTTCATACCCTACAATACTCATCTCATATGTATACACTGTACTCCATACCATCTATTACATCTTGCCTATGCCGTTCGGCCATCACTCATTTATATATTTTTATGTACATATTCGTATTCATTCCTTTACACTTGTGTGTACAAGGTAGTTGTTGTGGAATTGGTAGATTACTTTTTAGATATTAGTGTATGGTCGGAACTAGAAGCACAAGCATTTCGCTACACTTGCATTAACACCTGCTAACCATGTGTATGTGACAAATAAACTTGATTTGATATGATGCAAACAACTCACTATAATCTTGCAGTACGTCTCTCATTCAGTCGGGAGTGAAAATATCTCTCTCTTCTTTTTTTCTCTCTTTTTCTCACACATTTCCTCCATCTCTCTTTTCTCTCTGAGTGGGGAACAACTGAGAAAATAAACACCCTGCTAAAGCATGTCCTGGATCGTTCTGTTTTGTTTAAGTTATCTGCATTTCTGTTTCTTATGTTTGTTTATAAAAGCAAATAAGTAAATCATTAATTCCTGCATGAGGTGCATGTTCTGCAAACCTGCGTTAGTAAGTCCCTTTGGTTTAAAGCATTTTTCCAATGTTCAAACATGTAGTATGTGTGAACGTCTTAACACAAAGCTATGGAACTATCTGCATTAGGAGTGACAGATTCCAACTGGATTATTTCCCTCCCTTATCACTCACTTCCATGTCCCAATCTCTCAATGATAAAGGCTCTTCTCCATTCAGACACACGGCCAATTACAAATTAGCTAGTTTGTCCCGCAAAAAAATACGTAATCAGGCTTCAAGATGTGAAGGCCCTTGAAGATTAATTGGAAATAGGTCCCCGGTAAATGTCAATGGCAATTGAGGGTCTGTAGACTCTGATTGACTCTATCCACAGACCACTCTATCCTGGATAAGCTTTCTCCAACCGTGACATTGCTTGCATGGCTCCCCACCCCTTTTTCTCTCGCCCTCTTTGAAAGAGGAGTGGACAAAGGAGACGAGTTTGCGAGGAGAAATAGAGTTGTGAGAAGCCAATGGAATTGGAAAGAGAGACAAGACAGGCCAACGTTTAACATTTTCAACCTCTGGTGTGTTCTTGCGGGGGGCTTTAGTTATGATTTGAAAGGGTGCACTGCGGAATTGCGAACACCAAAGGAAGTAATTTCCCCTGGAGAAACAGTGTGTGAGTGAAATCCAGTGTGAAGGCCATATTCCAACCCCACAACCCCTTTCCCAACATCCTTTGTGTAAAGGCTAGACCAGGGGCTAGCTTCATTCTCTGTGTCTGTAGTCAGTGATTCAGTCAAATCTTTCATATTTGCAGTTTTTTCATTTGTTTCTGGTTTCTTACGGTTATTGAGTGTGTCTGGACATTATTTCAGGTATATACTAGTAGTACATGTTTTCTGCAGTAGAGATTTGATCCAATGTCGCACCTAGTTTTCTCCTTTGTGATGTCTGGCTGCTGCTCCTGTATGTCTCGTGTCTGAGTGGGTGTAATGCCTGGAAAAGTTCTTGTCTGCATTCCAAATGGAACACTATTCCCTTTATAGTGCACGACTTTTGATCAGAGCCTATGTGCACTATGTACAGTGCCTTCAGAAAGTATTCATACTGTATGCCTTGACTTACTCCACATTTTATTGTGTTACAGCCTGAATTTAAAATGGATTAAATATATCTTTATTCTCCCCCATCTACACACAATACCCCATAATGACAAAGTGAAAACATGTTTTTAGAAATGTTAGCAAATGTATTGAAAACAGAAATATATCATTTACCCAAGTATTCATACCTCTGAGTCAATACAGTGTTAGAATCAGCTTTGACAGCGATTACAGCTGTGAGTCTTTCTGGGTAAGTCTCTAAGAGTTTTGCCCAACTGGATTGTACAATATTTGAACATGATTATTAAAAAAATTCTACAAGCTCTGTCAAGTTAGTTTTTGATCAGTGCTAGACAGCCATTTTACTTTATTGAGTTTATTTTTACAGGGACAGTGCACATTAAACAATGTTTCAGTAAAAGTGCCGGTTTTAGTCAGCCGGCAAATTTTCAACCGCAGTCCCTGGGCAGGTTATTAAAAACAATTACAATAACAATACAGACAAACAATGAGCAATGAGCACATGCAGAGCAACATAGGACAAGCAACACGTAGCACGCAGACAGACAGAGCAATAGCACAAAAAGCAACAAAACAAAATAGATAAAAGTGACAGTGCTTACACACCTCACAAGCTACAGACAACAGATAACATGGAAAGCGACAATACACAGCTAGGGATTATGTTCACAAGTCTGATTTTCCTTAAGCCATGTCTTTATATTTTTTTTGTGAAGGTGTGATAGGTGGTGCAGTTACGTGTGTCTGATGGCAGTGTGTTCCAGACATTGGAAGCTCTCACAGAGAAAGTAGTTTGACTAAAGGTGCTTTTCCTTCAGGGAACTATACAGTCACCTCTCATGGCAGACCTTGTGGATCTGCTGCCATGGGTTTGGGTTTTCTGTTTAACAAAAGCAGTAAGTGGATGGGTTCAAGCTGTATGCTACGTGGGGGAGTATCATATCACCGTTTTTCTGCCTTTGTAGTCAAACAATTTCATATGTATCAGACATTTGCTAGGTTGAATTTGGTTATTTGAGTTACATTTTTCACCTGCTTTTTGAAAGAGAGGTTGGAATCAAGTATGATACCAAGGTACTTAAAATCGGATACCACCTGGAGCTTCTCCACTTAACCCTTGTGTTGTCTTAAGCGTCAAAAATGACCCGCCACTATGTTAAACAGCAGAGAAAACCCCCTAAATGAAATGTGATGATTTTTCCTAGAGTGACCCCAACATTAGAAAAAGTTAAACATCGCCTTTGTTCATATTTCCATGAAAGCTGTACACCACCAGTGTACAAAGATTGTAATAGGGCCATTTTTGACCCCGCAGTTATAAGATTATTTACACACCACAAAAACCACAAAGACACACACACACACACACACACACACACACACACACACACACACACACACACACACACACACACACACACACACACACACACACACACACACACAATGAGAAATTGAGATTGTGTGTGCTACTGATTGAACTCAGACAAAACAAAAACGTTATCGCGCATGTTCAGCATCTCCCCTCCACAACCCCACACACGACTCGAGTTCACAGACAAAATCAAAACAATTTCAGACAAAATAAACCACATTTCAGATAAAATAAACTTTTCTTGAAAGCATTGTTTACTAATGGGAAATGCAGTCAGAGGCTATAAAGGTGCTGCAAATGACAATCCCCCCAGTTCTCTCTTTGCTGAAGCCATGAGTACTCGTTTCAGTGCCCAACAGGTCGTAGATCTTATTTTTTCAGATGTCCAGGAGGAACAAGAGAACAATGATTTAGAAGAGGAAGTATCTGAAGAAGAAGATGGGAAAGAATATAACCCAGAGTATGATGCATCATCTTCAGATGAAGAAGAAATCCCCCAAGCTGAAAGAGGGACATTTTTGTCAAAGAACAGCAAAATAACATGGTCTTTGTCACCATATGACAACTAGGGCAGGATGGTAGCACAAAATGTCATAGGGATGACCCCAGGGCCCACAAGACATGCAGTTGACCATGCCCAGGACATCGCCTCAACATTATACATGTTCATCACACCAGCCATCGAAAAAATCATCCTGGAGATGACAAATTTGGAGGGTTTCCGTAAATATGGAGACAACTGGAAAAGGATGGATGAGATTGACCTGCATGCCTACATAGAGCTGCTAATCTTAGCGGGTGTGTATAGGTCCCGAGGCGAGGCTACATGTAGTCTCTGGGATGCAGAGACAGGAATGGCAATTTTCCGTGCCACGATGCCACTGAAAGGCTTTCACACTTTCTCATGAATGCTATGATTTGATAACCGTGAGGCAAGACCTGCAAGACGTGTGAGAGACAAACTGGTGGCCATAAGAGAGGTCTGGGAGAAGTGGGTCAAGCGTCTGCCATACCTCTGTAACCCTGGGCCTGAAGTAACAGTGGATGAGCAACTGATTCCTTTCAGAGGTAAAAAAAAAAATTCACATCTGTAATGTAAGTGATTTTCACTGTTAATTATATTATGTATTGCTGTAATATCATTGATTTATGTGATTGTTTTCTGTGACACTGATACTAATTACTGATAATAATCTCTTTTGTCAAAAGGTCGCTGTCCTTTCCGGCACTATATGCCCAGCAAGCCAGCAAAGTATGGCATCAAGATACGAGTGCCCTGTGACGCACAATCCAGCTACGCTTGGAAGATGCAAGTCTACACAGGGAAGCCGACCAGTGGATGCCCGGAGAAGAACCAGGGGATGTGGGTTGTGACAGATGGACTGAGGGGGCACAATGTCACCTATGACAATTTCTTCACCTCAATGAACTCAGCCAGCAGCTCCTGAAGAGGAAGATCACCATGGTTGGCACAGTTAGAAACAACAAGCCTGAGCTACCCCCTGCACTCCTCCCAACAACAGGGAGAGAGGCCTTCTCATCAAAGTTTGCCTTCACACCCACCACCACTCTAGTTTCTTACCTCCCAAAGAGGAACAAGAATGTGGTCTTCCTGAGCACACTGCACAAAATGGCTGATATCAGTGAACGTGAGGACAGGAAGCCAGCTATCATCCTGGACAACAACCACAACAAACGAGGCATGGACAACCTGGACAAGGTATGGCAGACGCTTCGGGGTGGCAAGTAGTCTAGTGGTTAGAGCGTTGGACTAATAACTGAAAGGTTGCAAGATCAAATCCCTGAGCTGACATGTTAAAAGTCTGTCGTTCTGAGCAAGGCAGTTAACCCACTGTTCCTAGGCCATCATTGAAAATAAGAATTTGATCTTAACTGACTTGCCTAATAAAAAATACAAAAATGTGATTGGAACTTACAGCTGCCCGCTTGCCCCTGGTCATCTGGACATCATTGATGTGTCCTCATACATTGCCTTTGTGATATGGAACAAGATCAAACCTACCTGGATTCCTGATAAGTGGAACAAGAGGAGGGTGTTCCTGGAGCAGCTGGGAAAGGCACTTGTAACCCCAGACATTCAAAGAAGGGAGCGCCTCTCCCGCACAGCAGCCTCTGCAGCGCTTGTGAAAGCTGTTCAGGAGGCTGAATCTTGTCCTGATCCACCTGAGGCTGCAGCTGGGGCAGGAAAGAGGAGGAGATGCCAATTCTGCCCCCCAAAGAAGGACTGTAAAACAAATACTATGTGCTGCACATGTGAGAAATACATCTGCAAAGTCCATGCACACACACTTGCATACTGTGCTAACTAGAGTTGACTGATTTATGGACTTGATGTTTTTGTCTTGTGTCTATTATTTTATTCTTATTTTTTGTTTTTTTTATACACCTTGTGGGTGGGGGCACTGATTAAAAAATGGGAGAAGACTAGTATTTTGTAGTTGAATTCCTCATTGTACAGTATATAAGAATATATCACTATGTTTCCAAAAACATTCAAGGCTGTTATTGTTTCCCTTCAATAAAATGCATTCAAAACTACCTTCTGCACATTTCTGCTACATTCTTAGGCTATACAAGTGCTATCCCTTGCTAAATTAATTATCTTTACACCTATGCATTAAACTTTAGCAATAATAAGAATAATAATAAACCTCTACCTTAGTAAAGAAAACAATTATTACAGGTGTGTTGTAATAAAAATGGATGGAGTCCATTGATTAAATGTAGTCTTTCTGCATTATGAAGAGGGAAAACCAGATATTCACAAAGTTTGTGATGAATGACAGGTTGATTCTTCATGCCAAATAGATTTGGTATTTAAAATTCAATTAAGTTGCTAGGGGTTTAGGGGTTTAGTGGAGGCGGGCCATTTTTTACCCTTAAGACAAGGGGAGTATACAGAATGTTAAGACTACACAAGGGTTAAGTGATAATGCCCGAGAAGCCGTTGTTTGGAGGATATTGGCACGGGTGTTGTTAGGCCGTGCCAATATATCCTCTAACCACTGTCTTCGAGGACATTATCACTTTTATACAACGGGTTACCAACATATTAAAATACTGATTTAATTATTTTAATTAAAAACATAATTTTTAGGAAATTCTTCATACTATTTCAACCTTCCACGAGATATGGTCCTGACACAAATCTAGGGTTGCTATCCAAGCCAGCTGGTCGTTCATTCTATCGATTCAGTTGCCAGAGACGCGACCCAGTTTTTAAGTATTTTTGTTCTAAATCTATGGACACGACCCAGTCGTTCGATCTTGATGTTCCGCTGCCGTGATGGCTGGCAACGTTCTTATAACTTGCTTGCTAGCTAGCCAACTTTGGCTAATACAGTCACGTCAAACAACAGTGCATTTGTTTAAGCTGTTTTCTAGTGATTTTTTTTGTATACATCCATAATAATGAGCTAATGATGTGCAATTTCCCCTGGGATAGAACATTTGCTCTCTTGTCAGGCCACTGTTCAGAACAGATAGCCAACTGCACAGCTAACTTCAAACTGCAGCTGGAATGACAGCAAACTAGCTGCATTTCTTGTTTTTCTATTGACGTTTCTTTGTATATATCCACAAAAATGATGCTGATTCATGATCTCGACTGGCTGAGAAAATCTGCCAGCCTGTCTGTCTCGTCCCGACTCCCGACACGTTCATTACCATAGGACAGCTGAAGATTGAATTTCAATACTGAAACAATGTTGCATATGTCGAACAGACAGACAGCGAGGTTATTACAAATCTCTGCTGTTTAAAACCAAATGCTAGTCTAAAAGAAATGGGAGATAATATCTAGATCCAGTGTAGATCTAGTATATAAATTGCCTAGCTGAGCTGATGAGACAGTGGATTGCGAAGTCAGATGGAACAGAGTAAATAGGCATTTCAACATCATAGATTTGGCCAGTGCTAACTTGTGGAATAGACGCAGGCTGGAATGCGGTTTTAACCAATCAGCATCCAGGATTAGACCCACCCGTTCTATAATGACACTTAGACATCTGGCTCAGTAGCATTAGTTACCCTCTTTGTGAAGAACATGAAGACAGTTTTTATCACATTGAGATTCAAACATGAGTCATTGAGACACTTTCTAACATGGACCATAGCAGTAGTGGTTCTTGTGCAGCTTGCTGTTTGCTCTTTGCACGCACATAAATCAAATCAAATCAAATTGTATTGGTCACATACACATGGTTAGCAGATGTTAATGCGAGTGTAGCGAAATGCTTGTGCTTCTAGTTCCGACCATGGTAGTAATATCTAACAAGTAATCTAACAATTTCACAACAACTACCTAATACACACAAGTGTAAGGAATGACTAAGAATATGTACATATAAATATATGGATGAGCGATGGCCGAACGGCATAGGCAGGATGCCAGAGATGGTATAGAGTTCAGTATATACATATGAGATGAGTAATGTAGGGTATGTAAATATTATATGAAGTGGCATTGTTTAAAGTGACTAGTGATACATTTATTACATCCAATTTTTTATTATTAAAGTGACTAGAGATTTGAGTCAGTATGTTGGCAGCAGCCACTTAGCCTCTATGGGACCGGCGGGACGAATTCGTCCCACCTACGTAACAGCCAGTGTAATCCTGTGGCGCGATTTTTAAAGAAAAAGCATACCCCCCGCAAACTTCCGGGGAATTGACTAACAATTTGCTCAATTACTCACGATAAACGTTCACAAAAAGCATAACAATTATTTTAAGAATTATAGATACATTACTCCTCTATGCACTCGATATGTCTGATTTTAAAATAGCTTTTCGGATGAAGCACATTTTGCAATATTCTAAGTACATAGCCCAGCCATCAATGGCTAGCTATTTAGACACCCGGCAAGTTTAGCCTTCACCAAAATCACATTTCCTATAAGAAAAATGGTCTTACCTTTCCTGTTCTTTGTCAGAATGCACTCCCAGGACTTCTACTTCAATAACAAATGTAGGTTTGGTCCCAAATAATCCATCGTTATATCCAAACAGCGGCGTTTTGTTTGTGCGTTCTAGACACTATCAGAATGCTAAATCACGGTCGTGCGCATGGCGCAGAACGTGACAAAAAATTTCTAAATATTCCATTACCGTACTTCGAAGCATGTCAACCGCTGTTTAAAATCAATTTTTATGCAATTTATCTCGTAGAAAAGCGATAATATTCCAACCGGGAATCTGCAATTAGCTAAACAGCCGAAGGAAAATACTCCACGGGGGCGAATCACGCACGCGCCTAATTCTATTGTCCCCTGATGGGACACTTGGAAAAGGGGATTCTGTGTTTCAGCCTGAGGCTGCCTTGTCATCGTTCAGGTTTTTCCCGGGTTCTGAGAGCCTATTGGAGCCCTAGGAATTGTCACGTTACAGCTAAGATCCTGACTCTTCAATAAACAGAAGCAAGAACAACAACACCTTGTCAGACAGGGTACTTCCTGCATGAAACCTTCTCAGGAGTTCTGCCATAGGAGTTCTGTTATACTCACAGACACCATTCAAACAGTTTTAGAAACTTTAGGGTGTTTTCTATCCAAACCCGAACAATAATATGCATATTCTAGCTTCTGAGTTGGTGTAGGAGGCAGTTAAAAATGGGCACATATTTTTTCCAAAATTCTCAATGCTGCCCCCTAGCCCGTAGAGGTTAATGTTAGTGATGGCTGTTTAACAGTCTGATGGCCTTGAGATAGAAGCTGTTTTTTAGTCTCTCGGTCTAAGCTTTGATGCACCTGTACTGACCTCGCCTTCTGGATGATAGCGGGGTGAACAGGCAGTGGCTCGGGTGGTTGTTGTCCTTGATGATCTTTTTGGCCTTCCTGTGACATCGGGTGGTGTAGGTGTCTTGGAGGGCAGGTAGTTTGCCCCCGGTGATGCAGACCTCACTACCCTCTGGAGAGCCTTGCGGTTGTGGGCAGAGCAGTTGCCGTACCAGGCGGTAATACAGCCCGACAGGATGCTCTCAATTGTGCATCTGTAAAAGTTTGTGAGTGTTTTTGGTGACAAGCAAAATTTCTTCAGCCTCCTGAGGTTGAAGAGGCGCTGTTGTGCCTTCTTCACCACACTGTCTGTGTGGGTGGACCATTTCAGTTTGTCTGTGATGTGTACGCCGAGGAACTTAAAACTTTCTACCTTCTCCACTACTGTTCCGTCAATGTGGATAGGGGGGGTCCTCCCTCTGCTGTTTCCTGAAGTCCACAATCATCTCCTTTGTTTTGTTGACGTTGAGTGTGAGGTTGTTTTCCTGACACCATACTCCGAGGGCCCTCACCTCCTCCCTGTAGGCGGTCTCATCGTTGTTGATAATCAAGCCTACCACTGTAGTGTCGTTTGCAAACTTGATGATTGAGTTGGAGGCGTGCTTGGCCACGCAGTCATAAGTCACTGTATCATCTGCATACATTTGTACTTCACACCCAGTACAAGTTTTCAAGTCTTGCCATAGATTTTCAAGATGATTTTAAGTCAAAACTGTAACTAGGCCACTCAGGAAAATTCAATATCATCTTGGTAAGCAACTCCAGTGTATTTTTGGCCTTACATTTTAGGTTATTGTCCTGCTGAAAGATGCATTTGTCTCCCAGAGTATGTTGGAAAGCAGACTAAACCAGGTTTTCTTCTAGCATTTTGCATGTGCTTAGCTCTATTCCGTTTATTTTTATATTAATAAAACTCCCTAGTCCTTGACAAATATACCCATAACATGATGCAGCCACCACAATGTTTGAAAATATGAAGAGTGGTACTCAGTGATGTGCTGTGTTGGATTTGCCCCAAACATAACGCTTTGTATTCAGGACATATATTTATTTCTTTGCCACATTTTTTTCAGTTTTACTTTAGTGCCTTATTTTTTTGGAATATTTTTATTCTGTACAGACTTCTTTCTTTTCACTCTGTCAGTTAGGTTAGTTGTCACGGGATACTAGGAGTGGTGGAAGGAGTCAGGCGCAGAGAGCAGAGGTACAGTATAACGTCCTTTATTCTATCCGGCACAAAATGGTCAACGCCAAAACAAACGGGCGCATAAAACAAATGACCAACCCAGAAACAACGGGCAAACAGTCCGGAGAGAGAATAAAAGGCGTAAGCCAGCACATCCAAAAATAACACAACAGCAAAAGTAATCCCGCACAAACCTGGGCGGGCTAAGCAGGCTTAAATAAACACAAATCAATAAACACAATAGGGAACAGGTGCAACCAATAAGACTAAACAAACAGAAAAGGAAAAAAGGGATCAGCGGTGGCTAGTAAGCCGGCGACGACGACCGCCGAGCGCCGCTCAAGCAGGTAGGGGAGCCACCTTTGGTGGGATTCGTGACAGTACCCCCCCCCGACGCGCGGCTCCCGCAGCGAGCCGCCACCGGCCTCGAGGGCAACCCGGAGGACGAGGCGCAGGGCGATCCCTATGAAGGCGGTGGAAGTCCCTCAGAAGTGAGGGGTCCAAAATGTCCTTCATCGGTACCCAGCACCTCTCCTCCGGACCGTACCCCTCCCAGTCTACGAGGTACTGTACGCCCCCCACCCGACGTCTGGAGTCCAGAATGGCGCGTATAGTATACGCCGGGGACCCCCCAATGTCCAGAGGGGGTAGAGGGACCTCCAGCACCTCACCTTCCTGCAGGGGACCAGCCATCACCGGCCTGAGGAGAGACACATGAAACGAGGGGTTAATACGGTAGTAAGAAGGAAGTTGTAACCGGTAACACACCTCGTTTATCCTCCTCAGGACTTTAAATGGCCTTACACACTGCGGCCCCAACTTCCGGCAGGGCAGGCGGAGGGGCAGGTTTCGGGCCGAGAGCCAGACCCGATCCCCTGGTGCAAACACAGGGGTCTCACTGCGGTGCTGGTCAACGCTTTTCTTCTGCCGTCCACTCGCCTTTGTTAATGCGTCCTGGACGGCTCTCCAAGTATCCTTCGAGCGCTGTACCAACTCCTCCACCGCAGGAGCCTCGGTCTGGCTCTGGTGCCATGGAGCCAGGACCGGCTGGTAGCCCAACACGCACTGGAACGGTGACATGTTAGTCGATGAGTGACGGAGGGAGTTTTGGGCTACCTCTGCCCATGGGACGTACCTCGCCCATTCCCTGGGCCGGTCCCAGCAATACGTCCGTAGAAACCTACCCACCTCTTGGTTCACTCTCTCCACCTGTCCATTATTCTTGGGGTGGAAACCCGAGGTCAGGCTGACCGAGACCCCCAACCGTTCCATGAACGCCCTCCAAACTCTGGACGTGAACTGGGGACCCCGATCAGAAATGATGTCCTCGGGCACCCCGTAGTGCCGGAAGACAAGGGTAAACAGGGCCTCCGCAGTCTGCAGAGCCGTAGGGAGACCGGGCAATGGGATGAGAAGGCAGGACTTCAAGAACGATCCACAACAACCAGGATTGTGGTCTTCCCCTGAGATGTGGGAAGGTCGGTGAGAAAGTCCACAGACAAGTGCAACCACGGCCGCTGTGGAATGGGGAGGGGCTGTAATTTCCCTCTAGGCAGGTGTCAAGGAGCCTTGCTCTGAGCGCACACCGAGCAGGAGGAGACATAAAACCTCACGTCCTTAGCCAATGTGGGCCACCAGTACTTTCCCTTAAGACTCCGCACTGTCCTCTCGATCCCAGGGTGACCCGAAGAGGGTAGATTATGGGCCCATCGAATCAATCGATCACAGACACCAAGCGGCACATACTGAGCACCTGCTGGACACTGAGATGGTGCAGGTTCCAACCGTAACGCCCGCTCGATCTCCGCATCCACCTCTCATACCACCGGTGCTACCAAGCATGACGCAGGGAGGATGGGAGTTGGATCGATGGCCCTCTCCTCGGTGTCATATAGGCGGCACAGTGCGTCAGCCTTCGTGTTTAAAGAGCCTGGCCAATAGGAGATTGTGAAACGAAATCGGGTAAAGAACATGGCCCACCTGGCCTGACGCGGATTCAGTCTCCTAGCTGCCCGGATGTACTCGAGATTACGGTGGTCTGTCCAGATGAGGAAAGGGTGCTTAGCCCCCTCAAGCCAGTGTGGAAACTCCCTTATACCTGCCTGAACACTCCTCTGACCACCCTCTGAGAGCCCTCTGTCTCCATGAAATATCAGGATTGTGATTGGCCAGCCAGGGAATCCCCAGCACCAACAGAAACGCAAGCGAATCAATGAGGAAGAGACTAATTCGTTCCCCATGATCCCCCTGCGTTACCATATCCAGTGGAACCATGGCCTCCCTGACCAGCCATTTTTACATTTACATTTTTAGTCATTTAGCAGACACTCTTATCCAGAGCAACTTACAGTAGTGAATGCATACATTTCATCAATTTTTTCCCCCCATACTGGTCCCCCGTGGGAATCGAACCCAGAACCCTGGCGTTGCAAACACCATGATCTACCAACTGAGCCACACTGGACCAGACCTGACCCTAATGATCAGCTATCTAGGGAGTGCATGGGGAAAGGTTGGTCCAATGACACCAGAGGAATCCTTAGCCTTAATCCGAGCCCACGATCCATACAATTTCCAGCCGCGCCTGAATCGACTAGCGCCTTATGCTGAAAAGAGGGAGAAAACTCAGGAAAAGTTAAAAGCACAAACATATGGCCAACAGGGAGCTCTGGGTGAGGCAGGTGCTTACTCACCTGGGGTGAACGAGGAGTGCTCTGCCTGCCATCCTGATTCCCAGAGGAGCTCCTCCAGCACTGGTCGGCAGTGTGTCCTTTCCGACCACACCGGGTACAGGAGGAGCAGCCTCCTCCGGTCCCCTTCGATGCGGCCCCCCCTAGCTCCATGGGGATGGGAGCTGGAGGGCCTGGAGGTGGAACCAACAGGGCCCGTTCTGGACTCCCGCGGGCAGCCAGCAGGTTGTCAAGACGAATGGACATGTCAATGAGTTCGTCTAGGGAGAGGGTAGTGTCCCGACAGGCTAGCTCCCGGCGGACGTCCTCCCGGAGGCTACAATGACAGTGGTCCTTCAGGGCCCTGTCATTCCACCCCGCCCCAGCAGCCAAGGTCCGGAACTCCAGAGCAAAGTCCTGTGCGCTCCTCGTCTCCTGCCGCAGGTGGAACAGCCGTTCACCCGCCGCCCGGCCTTCTGGTGGGTGGTAGAACACGGTCCGGAAACGGCGGGTGAACTCAGGGTAGTGATCCCTCACCGAGTCTGGACCATACCACACTGCGTTGGCCCACTCCAGGGCACGACCCGTTAAGCAGGAGACGAGGACGCTCACGCTCTCCTCTCCCGAGGGAGCCGGACGAACGGTAGTCAGGTACAACTCCAGCTATAGCAGGATCCCCTGGCAGCCAGCCGCCGCTTCATCGTACTCCCTGGGGAGAGCCAGGCGTAGGGCCCCGGATCCGGACGCAAGAGGAGGGGTAGTAGGTGGAGGGGGAAGAGGAGCTGGGGATGAGGTAGGGAGGCCACTCCTCTCCCATCAGTCCATCCTCTTCATTATTTGATCCATGGCTGAACCAATCCAGTGGAGAATGCTGGTATGATGGAGGACCCATTCATCCATCGATGGGAGAGGGGGCGCGTCTGCTCCTGCTGACTCCATAACTTGGTGCGGGATTCTGTCACGGGATACTAGGAGTGGTGGAAGGAGTCAGGCGCAGAGAGCAGAGGTACAGTATAACGTCCTTTATTCTATCCGGCACAAAACGGTCAACGCCAAAACAAACGGGCGCATAAAACAAATGACCAACCCAGAAACAACGGGCAAACAGTCCGGAGAGAGAATACAAGGCGTAAGCCAGCACATCCAAAAATAACACAACAGCAAAAGTAATCCCGCACAAACCTGGGCGGGCTAAGCAGGCTTAACCTGTTACATCTAGGGGGCAGTATTTTCACGGCTGGATAAAAAACGTACCCGATTTAATCTGATTATTAGTCCTGCCCAGAAACTGGAATATGCATATAATTATTAGCTTTGGAGAGAAAACACTCCAAAGTTTCTGAAACTGTTTGAATGGTGTCTGTGAGTATAACAGAACTCCTATGGCAGGCAAAAACCTGAGATGCTTCTGTTCAGGAAGTACCCTGTCTGAACATTTCTTGCCCTTCTTGATTCTCTCTATCGTTTACAAAGGATCTCTGCTCTTACGTGACACTTGTCACGTCAACAATGGAGTCTCACAGCCCGGGAAAAACAGGAATGATGTCATTCAAAGCCCTGGCTGAAGCACACGAGAGCAAATGCTGAGTGGTCAGTCAATGGACTAAGCCTTAGGCGCGTGACACGCCCCGCCCCCGGCTTTTGGTTTTTTCCTCAGTTTACAGACAGGCAGATTCCCGGTCGGAATATTATCGCTTCTCTACGAGATAAATTGCATAAATATTGGTTTTAAACAGCGGTTGACATGCTTCGAAGTACGGTAATGGAATATTTCGAAATTTTTTGTCATATTTTGCGTCATGCTCGTGGCCGAGATTTAGCGTTGGGATAGTGTCTAGAACGCACGAACAAAACGTCGCTGTTTGGATATAACGATGGATTATTTGGGACCAAACCTACATTTGTTATTGAAGTAGAAGTCCTGGCAGTGTATTCTGATGAAGAACAAGCAAGGTAAGAACATTTTTCTTATAGGAAATGTGATTTTGGTGAAGGCTACACTGGGTGGGTGTCTAAATAGCTAGCCCTGTAACGCCGGGCTATGTACTTACATTATTGCAAAATGTGCTTCATCCGAAAAGCTATTTTAAAATCGGACATATCGAGTGCATAGAGGAGTTCTGTATCTATAATTCTTAAAATAATTGTTATGCTTTTTGTGAACGTTTATCGTGAGTAATTTAGTAAAATCACCGGAAGTGTTCGGTGGGAATGCTAGTTCTGAACGTCACATGCTAATGTAAAAAGCTGGTTTTTGATATAAATATGAACTTGATTGAACAGACATGCATGTATTGTATAACACAATGTCCTAGGTGTGTCATCTGATGAAGATCATCAAAGGTTAGTGCTGCATTTAGATATGGTTTGGGTTTATGTGACATGATATGCTAGCTTGAAAAATGGCTGTGTGATTATTCCTGGCTGGGTACTCTGCTGACATAATCTAATGTTTTGCTTTCGCTGTAAAGCCTTTTTGAAATCGGACAGTTTGGTTAGATAAAGGAGAGTCTTGTCTTTAAATAGCTGTAACATAGTCATATGTTTGAAAAGTGTAAGTTTTCGGATTTAGAGGAGTTTGAATTTCGCGCCCCGCCCATCATTGGATATTGGAGCAGACGTTCCGCTAGCGGAACGTGTAGATGTAAGAAGTTAAATAAACACAAATCAATAAACACAATAGGGAACAGGTGCAACCAATAAGACTAAACAAACAGAAAAGGAAAAAGGGATCAGCGGTGGCTAGTAAGCCGGCGACGACAACCGCCGAGCGCCGCTCGAGTAGGCAGGGGAGACACCTTCAGTGGGATTCGTGACATTAGTATTGTGGAGTAACTACAATGTTGTTGATTCATCCTCAATTTTCTCCAATCACAACCAATAAACTCTGTAACTATTTTAAAGTCACCATTAGCTTCATGGTGAAATCTCTGAGCAGTTTCCTTCCTTTCCAGCAACTGAGTTAGGAAGGATACCTGTATCTTTGTAGTGATTGGTTGTATTGATACACCATCCAAAGTGTAATTAAAAACTTCACCATGCAAAGACGGATATTCAATGTCTACTCATTTAACAATAGGTGTCCTTCTTTGTGAGGCATTGGAAAACCTCCCTGGTCTTTGTGGTTGAATCTGTGTTTGAAATTCATTGCTCGACTGAGGGACCCTGCAAATAATTGTATGTGTGGGGTACAGAGATGAGGTAGCAATAAAAAAAGAATGTTAAACACTATTATTGCACACAGAGTCCATGCAACTTATTATGTGACTTGTTAAGTACATTTTTACTCCTGAACTTATTTAGGCTTGCCATAAAAACGGGTTGAATACTTATTGACATTTCTTGTCAATGCAGGGGGAGGAATCCTCCACTCTGTCAAAGCCTCCTGGCCAGGACGCTGTGCGATTTTCCCCGGCTACTGAGGCACCGCGACAGGGAATCGAAGTGACATGTATCCTCCTTGGCTTGGTGCTGCTCAGTAATACGAAGCAAAGCTCCACCGAGTAAGAAACACTGTCAATATATCGACTGGGATGTCAGGAAATTGGTTACAGGCTTTTCACACAGCCAGGCCTTGCCTGTCAGCCCACCTCCCCCCCCCCCCACCATACACACAAACACACACCCCACCTTCCCCCCTTCCGAAAAGCCTAATGCTGAAACAGAAAACACCTGCCCCGTTTGATGAGGTGGTTCCGCTGAGAGGAAGAGAGAAACCAACGGGGCACAAAAGAAGTAATGAGGAGGGACTGAAAGAGGATGAGACGGTTGAGAGGAATGGAAAGGGAAAGGAGGGGGGAGGGGTGGAGTATGTCAATTATTGCACCGATAACAGTTGTTAATTAACCCAATAATAGTTGTTCCCGAGCAACCGTTCAGCAACAGTCAAATAGTTAGCAGTGTGAGAAGCCCTCGAATGGCAGTTAATTAATCCAACGGCTTGGGTTGCAACAGCATGAGAGTGCTTTTAAAATAAAAGGATCATCTGGTATCAGGACTAAACTCACACGTTTGCACCGTTGAAAAATTGCTTTTCAAAATTGTATTTAAAATATGTTGCCATGGTTATACCATGTCCTTGTGACATGCACAGTTCAATCGCGTTAAAACAACAAGATAAATTGAGTCCCTCTTCTACCACCAAATGCAGGAAAGACAGGGGACAGGTGTTCCAGGTCCTGAGTGAATTTGTGCCAAGAAATGTTAAGGGCTGTGGACCCCTGCTGTCATACAACGCATTGTCTTCCTTCCTGTTCTTATATTAGCCTACCGTAAAAAAAACTATGTGATAGGAATGGCACTCCTGAGAACAGAACAGCGTATCTCATCCCTTGATTAGTGTGAGACCTGTTCCAAAAGCACATGGTAAACATATATTTTGAAGAGTTGTTTGCTCTGATATTGCTAGATGTGTCTCAGGCAACGTAGCATCTGTAAAGTAGTGCCAGCGACAAGTGTGTTTCAGAACTGCTGCCAGATATATTACCAGGAGGAAGTGGAGCAGAACAGCTCTGGTGATGCTCCACGGACATTATGCAAATACCATAAAAGAACATATTAGCTAGTCTGTCGCTTTTCGTTCTCAGATGCCCTACCCCAAATTGTTTCAGAAGTCGAGAGCAGGCTCCCACTGAGCTGAAAAGAGGGCAAATTTAAATCAGGGAGCCACAGCAAGCCTCTGACATAGTAGAGATAACAGGTCTGCTATACAACAACTAAATGTGGAGAGGTACACTATACTGTATATACAAAAGTATGTGGACACCCCTTCAAATTCATTGATTCGGCTACTTCAGCCACACCCATTGCTGACAAGTGTATAATGTCGAGCACACAGCCATGCAATCTCCATAGACAAACATTGGCAGTAGAATGGCCCTTTCTGAAGAGCTCAGTGACTTTCAACATGGCACACCTTTCCAACAAGTCAGTTCGTCAAATTTCTGCCCTGCTAGGGCTGCCCTGGTCAACTATAAGTGCTGTTGTTGTGAAGTGGAATTGTCTAGGAGCAACAGTGGCTCAGGGGCGAAGTGGTAGGCCACACAAGCTCACAGAACGGTACAGCCGAGTGCTGAAGCACGTAGTGAGTGAAAATCGTCTGTCTTCGGTTGCTACACTCACTACCGAGTTCCAAACTGCCTCTGGAAGCAACGTCAGTAAAATAACTGTCTGTCGGGAGCTTCATGAAATCGATTTTCCATGGCCGAGCAGCCTCACACAAGCCTAAGATCACCATGCACAATGCCAAGCGTCGGCTGGAGTGGTGCCATTGGACTCTGGAGCAGTGGAAATGCGTTCTCTGGCGTGATTAATCAAGCTTCACCATCTGGCAGTCCAACGAACTAATCTGGATTTGTCGGACGCTACCTGTCCGAATGCATAGTACCAACTGTAAAGTTGTGCACAAAGTGAGGTCCATACAGAAAGGGTTTGTCAAGATCGGTGTGGAAGAACTTGACTGGCCTGCATAGAGCCTTGACCTCAACCCATCGAACACCTTTGGGATGAATTGGAACGCTGACTGTGAGCCAGGCCTAATTGCCCAACATTAGTGCCTGACCTCACTAATACTCTTGTGGCTGAATGGAAGCAAGTCCCAGCAGAATTGTTCCAACATCTTGTGCAAAGCGTTCCCAAAATAGTGGATGCTGTGAAAGCAGCAAAGGGGAGACCAACTCCATGTTAATGTCCATGATTTTGGAATGAGATGTTTGAAGAGCAGGTGTCCAAGTACTTTTGGTCATGTAGTGTAGGTTATCAAGTGCATGAAGAGACATTGTGATGATGTGCCCGTCCTCCCTCCCGCAATCATCATTGCAGAAAGCCAATTGAGTTATCGTTGTGTGTTAGTTTAGTGTCAATGTTAGTTGTTAGTTTAGTGTCAATTTACCCATGATTTTCATATTCACTGTTTCAGTAAACATTTAGCTAATTCTACGCCACTGAAACTTAATTTAACAAAATGTGCATTTGCCTGTCATCCCGTATTCACATAGGTGAGTGCACCATTCAATACTATACTTTCAATACTATTGTACATTTGCCAGTCATCATATGTCAACATAATTTACTCTGACTGTCATTTGTTTCTTTTCAGTAATGGGCCCATTACACATATAAACGTTCATTATTCAAGTCATTTGAATTGTCTGAATGTCTAACCTTGAGCTTATGTGTTTTTCCTGCTTCTCTAAGAGAGCGCGCTCTGGTATCAATGTGTATACAGTTGAAGTCGGAAGTTTACATACACCTTAGCCAAATACATATAACCTCAGTTTTTCACAATTCCTGACATTTAATCCTAGTAAAAATTCCCTGTCTTAGGACAGTTAGGATCACCACTTTATTTTAAGAATGTGAAATGTCAGAATAAAAGTTGAGAGAATGATTTATTTCAGCTTTTATTTCTTTCATCACATTCCCAGTGGGTCAGAAGTTTACATACACTCAATTCATATTTGGTAGCATTGCCTTTAAATTGTTTAACTTGGGTCAAACGTTTCGGGTAGCCTTCCACAAGCTTACCACAATATGTTGGGTGAATTTTGGCCCATTCCTCCTGACAGAGCTGGTGTAACTGAGTCAGGTTTGTAGGCCTCCTTGCTCACACACACTTTTTCAGTTCTAGCCACAAATATTCCATAGGACGAGGTCAGGGCTTTGTGATGGCCACTCCAATACCTTGACTTTGTTGTCCTTAAGCCATTTTGCCACAACTTTGGAAGTATGCTTGGGGTCATTGTCCATTTGAAAGAACCATTTGCGACCAAGCTTTAAATTCCTGACTGATGTCTTGAGATGTTGCTTCAATATATCCACTTAATTTTCCTTCCTCATGATGCCATCTATTTTGTGAAGTGCACCAGTCCCTCCTGCAGCAAATCACCCCCACAACCCGATGCTGCCACCCTGTGCTTCACGGTTGGGATGGTGTTCTTCGGCTTGCAAGCATCCCCCTTTTTCCTTCAAACATAATGATGGTCATTATGGCCAAAAAAGTTATATTTCTGTTTCATCAGACCAGAGGACATTTCTCCAAACAGTATGATCTTTGTCCCCATGTGCAGTTGCAAACCGTAGTCTGGCTTTTTTTTATGGCGGATTTGGAGCAGAGGCTTCTTCCTTGCTAAGTGGCCTTTCAGGTTATGTCGATATTGGACTCGTTTTACTGTGGATATACACTGCTCAAAAAAATAAAGGGAACACTAAAACAACACATCCTAGATCTGAATGAATCAAATAATCTTATTAAATACTTTTTTCTTTACATAGTTGAATGTGCTGACAACAAAATCACACACAAATAATCAATGGAAATCCAATTTATCAACTCATGGAGGTCTGGATTTGGAGTCACAATCAAAATTAAAGTGGAAAACCACACTACAGGCTGATCCAACTTTGATGTAATGTCCTTAAAACAAGTCAAAATGAGGCTCAGTAGTGTGTGGCCTCCACGTGCCTGTATGACCTCCCTACAACGCATGGGCATGCTCCTGATGAGGTGGCGGATGGTCTCCTGAGGGATCTCCTCCCAGACCTGGACTAAAGCATCCACCAACTCCTGGACAGTCTGTGGTGCAACGTGGCATTGGTGGATGGAGCGAGACATGATGTCCCAGATGTGCTCAATTGGATTCAGGTCTGGGGAACGGGCGGGCCAGTCCATAGCATCAATGCCTTCCTCTTGCAGGAACTGCTGACACACTCCAGCCACATGAGGTCTAGCATTGTCTTGCATTAGGAGGAACCCAGGGCCAACCGCACCAGCATATGGTCTCACAAGGGGTCTGAGGATCTCATCTCGGTACCTAATGGCAGTCAGGCTACCTCTGGCGAGCACATGGAGGGCTGTACAGCCCCCCAAAGAAATGCCACCTCACACCATGACTGACCCACCGCCAAACCAGTCATGCTGGAGGATGTTGCAGGCAGCAGAACGTTCTCCACGGCGTCTCCAGACTGTCACGTCTGTCACATGTGCTCAGTGTGAACCTACTTTCATCTGTGAAGAGCACAGGGCGCCAGTGGCGAATTTGCCAATCTTGGTAGCCTGAATGCCAAACGTCCTGCACGGTGTTGGGCTGTAAGCACAACCCCCACCTGTGGACGTCGGGCCCTCATACCACCCTCATGGAGTCTGTTTCTGACCGTTTGAGCAGACACATTCACATTTGTGGCCTGCTGGAGGTCATTTTGCAGGGCTCTGGCAGTGCTCCTCCTGCTCCTCCTTGCACAAAGGAGGAGGTAGCGGTCCTGCTGCTGGGTTGTTGCCCTCCTACGGCCTCCTCCACGTCTTCTGGTGTACTGGCCTGTCTCCTGGTAGCGCCTCCATGCTCTGGACACTACGCTGACAGACACAGCAAACCTTCTTGCCACAGCTCGCATTGATGTGCCATCCTGGATGAGCTGCACTACCTGAGCCACTTGTGTGGGTTGTAGACTCCGTCTCATGCTACCACTAGAGTGAAAGCACCACCAGCATTCAGAAGTGACCAAAACATCAGCCAGGAAGCATAGGAACTGAGAAGTGGTCTGTGGTTACCACCTGCAGAACTACTCCTTTATTGGGGGTGTCTTGCTAATTGCCTATAATTTCCACCTGTTGTCTATTCCATTTGCACAACAGCATGTGAAATTTATTGTCGATCAGTGTTGCTTCCTAAGTGGACAGTTTGATTTCACAGAAGTGTGATTGACTTGGAGTTACATTGTGTTGTTTAAGTGTTCCCTTTATTTTTTTGAGCAGTATAGATACTTTTGTACCTGTTTCATCCAGCATCTTCACAAGGTCCTTTGCTGTTGTTCTGGGATTGATTTGCACATTTCGCACCAAAGTACGTTCATCTCTAGGAGACAGAACGCGTCTCCTTCCTGAGCGGTATGACGGCTGCGTGTTCCCATGGTGTTTATACTTGTGTACTATGGTTTGTACAGATGAACGTGGTACCTTCAGGCGTTTGGAAATTGCTCCCAAGGATGAACAAGACTTATGGAAGTCTACAATTTTTATTCTCAGGTCTTGGCTGATTTCTTTTGATTTTCCCATGATGTCAAGCAAAGAGGCACTGAGTTTGAAGGTAGGCCTTGAAATACATCCACAGGTACACCTCCAATTGACTCAAATTATGTCAGTTAGCCTATCAGAAGCTTTTAAAGCCATTACATAATTTTCTGGAATTTTCCAAGCTGTTTATTTAAAGGCACAGTGAACTTAGTGTATGTACACTTCTGACCCACTGGAATTCTGATGTTAATTATAAGTGAAATAATCTGTCTGTAAACATTTGTTGGAAAAATTATTTGTGTTCTGCACAACATAGATGTCCTAACCGACTTGCCAAAACTATAATTTTTGTGTTTGAAGTGGTTGAAAAACGAGTTTTAATGACTGCAACCTAAGTGTATGTAAACTTCCGACTTCAACTGTATATCCTATGGGGTGCGTTCAATGTTCGCAGGTTTTCCACTAGTGTTACAAAATGTGGTATTATTACCACATCTAATAATCGTGGTATACCATTGTTCTTTTGTTTATGTCTTTTTCTTACTTTTGTAAGTTGAAGGTTATGCATGAAGTGATGTTTATTGCCTGTTTAAATTGAATATTAATTTACCCTCCAACATTTATGTTGTCTTGGCTTTGTTGGCATAGCCCAGGTTTGTGGAGTGAAAACTTTCTATTTTTAAGCAGGCTGGTCTCAGTGTCGGAATGGGCGGTGAGTGGAACAGACTGTCTGTTTGCCCTGTCCTCCTATTTGTGTGGGAGTCGATTTGAGCATTTCATGCGTTTGTCTGTGTGGGATTCAATTTGAGCATTTAACGTGTTTGGCCTGAATTTGGCTGCATTATTTTCTGATCTAAGGTGTGATCAAGTTAATGAATTTATATTAAATGTCTTGTTCACTGTAAATATGAGCACTCAACTGCTTTTGGAACTGCAGCTGACCAAATAAATTCCAACTTTGTACTTGAAGTCCTGCTTCCATGCATATGTGTGCCCTACCATCTCATTTGCACGCCAGGTCCCGGTACATTCTTAAACACACATTTTATTATAAACTCATAACATTGTAAATGTCCCACTGCATTTAATTTTTTTATTTTATTTTATTTAACCTTTATTTAATTAGGCAAGTTTTTACTTACAATGACGGCCTACCCCGGCCAAACCTGGACGATGCTGGGCCAATTGTGCACCACTGTATGGAACTCCCAATCACGTCCAGATGTGATACAGCCTGTATTCAAACCAGGGACTATACAGTTGTGGCCAAAAGTTTTGAGAATGACACAAATATTAATTTCCACAAAGTTTGCTGCTTCAGTGTCTTTAGATATTTTTGTCAGATGTTACTATGGAATACTGAAGTATAATTACAAGCATTTCAGAAGTGTCAAAAGCTTTGATTGACAATTACATTAAATTGATGCAAAAAGTCAATATTTTCAGTGTTGACCTTTCTTTTTGAAGACCTCTGCAATCTGCCCTGGCATGCTGTCAATTAACTTCTGGGCCACATCCTGACTGATGGCAGCCCATTCTTGCATAATCAATGCTTGGAGTTTGTCAGAATTTGTGGGTTTTTGTTTGTCCACCCGCCTCTTGAGGATTGACTACAAGTTCTCAATGGGATTAAGGTCTGGGGAATTTCCTGGCCATGGACCCAAAATGTCGATGTTTTTTCCCCGAGCCACTTAGTTATCACTTTTGCCTTATGGCAAGGTGCTCCATCATGCTGGAAAAGGTATTGTTTGTCACCAAACTGTCCTGGATGGTTGGGAGAAGTTACTCTCGGAGGATGTGTTGGTACCATTCTTTATTCCTGGCTGTGTTCTTAGACAAAATTGTGAGTGAGCCCACTCCCTTGGCTGAGAAGCAACCCCACACATGAATGGTCTCAGGATGCTTTACTGTTGGCATGACACAGGACTGATGGTAGTGCTCACCTTGTCTTCTCCGGACAATCTTTTTCCGGATGCCCCAAACAATCGGAAAGGGGATTCATCAGAGAAAATGACTTTACTCCAGTCCTCAGCAGTCCAATCCCTGTACCTTTTGCAGAATATCAGTCTGTCCCTGATGTTTTTCCTGGAGAGAAGTGGCTTCTTTGCTGCCCTTCTTGACACCAGGCCATCCTCCAAAAGTCTTCGCCTCACTGTGCGTGCAGATGCACTCACACCTGCCTGCTGCCATTCCTGAGCAAGCTCTGTACTGGTGGTGTCCCAATCCCGCAGCTGAATCAACTTTAGGAGACGATCCTGGTGCTTGCTGAACTTTCTTGGGCACCCTGAAGCCTTCTTCACAACAATTGAACCACTCTCCTTGAAGTTCTTGATGATCCGATAAATGGTTGATTTAGGTGCAATCTTACTGGCAGCAGTATCCTTGCCTGTGAAGCCCTGTTTGTGCAAAGCAATGATGACGGTACGTGTTCCCTTGCAGGTAACCATGATTGCAGAGGAATAACAATGATTCCAAGCTCTACCCTCCTTTTGAAGCATCCAGTCTGTTATTCAAACTCATTCAGTATGACAGAGTGATCTCCAGCCTTGTCCTCATCAACATTCACACCTGTGTTAATGAGAGAATCACTGACATGGTGTCAGCTGGTCCTTTTGTGGCAGGGCTGAAATGCAGTGGAAATGTTTTTTTGTGGATTCAGTTCGCTTGCATGGCAAAGAGGGACTTTGCAATTAATTGCAATTCGTCTGATCACTCTTCAGAACATTCTGGAGTATATGCAAATTGCCATCATACAAACTGAGGCAGCAGACTTTGTGAAAATTAATATTTGTGTCATTCTCAAAATGACTGTAGTGATGCCTCTTGCCCTGAGATGCAGTGCCTTACACCGCTGCGCCACTCGGGAGCATTTACAGAAGACAGTTGTCCAAAAACATGATTAAAACACACCCAACCATACACCTAAATCCCTCTTAAACCTCAGAAAGGATATATTGACTTGCACGATACTAGAAGATGGCATTCCTCTGTAATCATCGCTGTTTGTTTACAAGTAGTCTGAGTAACACATGTCATTACAGGGCTAATGAGGTACAATTGTCATCGCACACATTGTAGACTTGAATGTGCCACTGAGATTGTAACTAATGACTTGACGAGGAAATTATTGACACAAGGATCTGGCCCGACGTGCTACAGGTAGCTGAATAAATAAATAAGCAAGCTCCCCCCCGTTGGAAAGGTCGTCAATTTTGCAAAGTGCCTCTAGAGTGTCCCAGTCAGTTAACATTTGAGAAAATGGCTGCCCTATTAATAATAAAGCTGCATTAACATAAGTCAATTCCTCCTCAGTGTAGGATTCGCCAGAACAGTTATTAAAGTCTAATTTGGCCCCATTAATAATCCATACGCCTTTGACTTTCTAATATCAAGATTATGTGGAATTACGGGGGGCATCAATTATTTATTAACAACATTCAATCGTGGACCTTGATGAGCTATGCCTGGTGGTAGGGGGTGCTATTAAGCTGCCCCTGATGAGAATTGTCAATCAAGCAACCCCCTCCCCCCCATTTTGAAATACTTTATTTGAATCCATAAAACACATTACAGTTGAGGAGGATTCAAACACTTCAAAGGACAGAGATATCTGGACACTTATAGATACAGAATCACTTTATTCTCCAAACAGCTAAGCTGCCCAAGACAGCGGGCAAAATATCTCCGCTAGCTGCTTGGCTTTTGTCCTATGCATGCCTGCAATCTGAAGGACACATATTGTCAGCCCTGGTACAGTACATGGCCGAGACTCACAAATATCAGCACTACAAGTTTGCATTGATAACAAAAGCTGTTCAAGCGTGACAAAAGGTACTTGTAATTCAGCAAATTGTCAGCAAAGGTCTGCTCCATGTAGAAGTCAAATGAGCAACCCGCTTCCAAAATGAGCACGTCTTTTTTGGCAAAAATGCCTTCTGGAACATGTGAACTTTCATGTGCCTTAATAAAAAACTTGTATTCCATCTGTAGATATGACTAAAATTGTTAAATGACAAGCCTAGTTGGTTTAGCCACAGAAAAATACAGGATCCTTACCACTAGCCATGATTGGCTGAGATAATGGCTGGGCTGGAGATGCCGGGAGATGAGTTTGGATTGGTTTGCCATGCAGCAGGATTCGGTCATGAGCTGCTCAGTATGTGTTGATAATCATTTCTACCACGTCTTTTTTGGAAGATATAACATTAGCCATCGAGAACTGCAACAATTTTGCAACTTTTCTCAAAAAGATTGATGCCCTGAATTTAGCAGGGGCTATCGACAGTTGGAGAATGTTATCATGGGCGATTTTCTGCACACGCCAAGGTCAGTGTGAACTGGCGTGACTTGACACAACGCTGGACAAAAAAGATGTACATTACCGTTCAAAAGTTTGGGGTCACTTAGAAATGTCCTTGTTTTGAAAGAAAAACTTTTTTGGTCCATTAAAATAACATCAGATTGATCAGAAGAACAGTGTAGACATTGTTAATGTTGGAAATGACTATTGTTGCTGGAAATGGCAGATTTTTTATGAAATATCTACATAGGCGTAAAGAGGCCCATTATCAGTAACCATCACTCCTGTGTTCCAATGGCACTTTGTGTTAGTTAATCCAAGTTTATCATTTTAAAAGGCTAATTTATCATTAGAAAACCCTTTTGCAATTATGTTAACACAGCTGAAAACTGTTGTTCTGATTAAAGAAGCAATACAACTGGCCTTCTTTAGACGAGTTGAGTATCTGGACCATCAGCATTTGTGGGTTCGATTACAGGCTCAAAAAGGCCAGAAACAAAGAACTTTCTTCTGAAACTCGTCAGTCTATTATTGATCTGAGAAAGAAAGGCTATTCCATGCAAGAAATTGCCAAGAAACTGAAGATCTTGACAACGCTGTGTACTACTCCCTTCACAGAACAGCGCAAACTGGCTCTAACCAGAATAGAAAGAGGAATGGTGTTCCCTGTGGCTCAGTTGGTAGAGCATGGTGTGTGCAACACCAGGGTTGTGGGTTCAATTCCCACGGGGGGCCAGTACAAAAAATAAATAAATGAAAATGAAATGTATGAAATGTATGTAAGTCGCTCTGGATAAGAGCATCTGCTAAATGACTAAAATGTAAATGTAATGTAAATGAATGGGAGGCCCCGGTGCACAACTGAGCAAGAGAACAAGTACATAAGAGTGTCTAGTTTGAGAAACAGACACCTCACAAGTCCTCAACTGGCAGCTTCATTAAATAGTACCCGCAAAACACTTGTCTCAACGTCAACAGTGAAGAGGCGACTCTGGGATGCTGGCCATCTAGGCAGAGTTGCAAAGAAAAAGCCATATATCAGACTGGCCAATAAAAATAAACGATTAAGTTGGGCAAAAAAGCACAGACACTGGACAGAGGAACTATGTCTAGAAGGACAGCATCCCGGAGTTGCCTCTTCACTGTTGACGTTGAGAATGGTGTTTTGCGGGTACTATTAAACAATGTCTACACTGTATTTCTGATCAATTTGATGTTATTTTAATGGACAAAAAATGTGCTCTTCTTTCAAAAACAAGGACATTTCTAAGTGACCCCAAACATGTGAATGGTAGTATAGCTACAAACAAAACAGAGTTGAATGGTTCCAGTCTGCCGTGAAGCGTTCATCCATGTATAGGGGTAAGAGTCTAGCTACATTTTCAGATATCATACATTTCTAATTTTGTCAGAAAGTCATTTTCATTGCAAGTTAAAGCGTACTGTTACCTAGCTAGCAAATATTAGCTTGCTGGCTCACTAGCTACTGTTGCTTGTATGGTCTGTGTAGTAATATTACTTGAATCAGAAATCCATTTACATTGCTAGTTATAGCCTAATGTTAGCTAGCTAGATAACATTGAACCTAGTAGGTTAGCTTTAGCTACCTGCTGAATCATACTACAGCTATGAGAATCAGTTTGTATTGGTAGTTGTACGAGTTGCGATTATGCCGGTTCATTGTTTAGCTAGCTAACTAGCTACATGTCTAAACAAAAGACTACACTTCGCCAGGTGATTACATGACCCATCAAGTTAACCAGGTGTGTCTGGGGGTGATTACGGCCATCTATTGTTTTTCATGAACTTGTGTACATGTTTAGACAATAGTGACCCCTTCACTTAGCTAGATGTGGCTGGTTATAGCATTTCTTTCACATGACCCATCAATTTAGACAAGTTTATTTATTTAACCTTTATTTAACTAGGTAAGTCAGTTAAGAACAAATTCATATTTTCAATGACGGCCTAGAAACAGTGGGTTAACTGCCTTCTTCAGGGGCAGAACAACAGATTTGTACCTGTGTCAGCTCCGGGATTCAAACTTGCAACCTTTCGGTTGCAATTTTGTTTACCAGAGATGGTAATGTGAAGAACAACATGACCTGCACCAAAGTCAGATTAGGATATAGGACAAAGACTAGTTAAAGTGTATTTTTACCTGGAGTTTTTCCTAATTGTAGGCTACTAATTTTACCACTTTTATTCTTGAAATCTTTGGTTGTTCACTACACTACTCACTCTGTTTAGCACATGGCCTCAAGAGACGGGTGGGGCTAAGGCTTAAGTGGGCATGAACAATGTTGGATGGGCTGAGACAAAGAAGAGCTCTCCAGTAGATGTATCAAAACATTCAAGTGGGGTTACAAGTTTATCAACTTTCAAAGCATAACTACTTTCCCATTGTTCCTCAACTGCAGTGTACGCTATACAAATTTCTTGCTCTGAGTCTCTACTTTTATCCAATGTAAAAACAATTTCAAATGTTGATACATAGGACCGAATCCAGGTGATGGGTCACATTTTTGAGTGGCCTTTTATTGTGTCCAGCACAAGGTGCACCTGTGTAATGATCATGTTTTTTAATCACTTTCTTGATATGCCACACCTGTCAGGTGGATGGATAATCTTGGCAAAGGAGAAATGCTCACTAACAGGGATGTAAACACATTTGTGCTCAAAATTTGAGAGAAATAAGCTTTTCGGACAGCTTTTATTTCAACTCTTGAAACACGGGACCAACCTTGCAAAGCAGGGCACCTATTGGTATATGTGTAAATAAAAGCAGACATTGAATATCCCTTTGAACATGGTGAAGTCATTAATTACACTTTGGATGGTGTATCAATACACCCAGTCACTACAAAGATACAGGCGCCCTTTCTAACTCAGTTGCTGGAGAAGAAGGAAATGTCTCAGAGATGCCACCATGAGGCCAATGTTGACTTTAAAACAGAGTTTAAATACCTCTTAAGGATCCGACCCTTTTTTTCAATTTCGCCTAAAATGACATACCCAAATATAACTGCCTGTAGCTCAGGACCTGAAGCAAGGATATGCATATTCTTGATACCATTTGATTTGAATGGAAACACTGAAGTTTTTGGAAATGTGAAATTAATGTAGGAGAATATAACCCGTTAGATCTGGCAAAAGATAACACAAAGAAAAAATCATTTGTTTTTTTGTACCATCAGCTTTGAAATGCAAGAGAAAGGCCATAATGTATTATTCCAGCCCAGGCGCATTTTAGATTTTGGCCTCTAGATGGCAGCAGTGTATGTGCAAAGTGCTAGACTGATCCAATGAACCATTTTAAATCTGTTCAAAATGTTGTATCACGTCAAATCAAATGTTATTCGTCACATACACATGGTTCAGCAGATGTTATTGCGAGAGTAGCGAAATGCTTATGCTTCCAGTGCAGCAGCATCTAACAGGTAATATCTAACAATTACACAACAAAACCTAATATCTAACAAATTCCACAACAACACCTAATACACAAAATCTAGTAAAGGAATGGGATGAGAATATATAAGTATAAAATAGATGGATGAGCAGTGACAGAGTGGCTAAGATGCAATAGATAGTAAAGAATAGATAGTGAAAGATACAGTATATACATATGAGATGAGTAATGCGAGGTATGTTAACATTTTAAAGTGGCATTATTAAAGTGACTAGTGTTCCAAGTGGCCAGTGATATCAAGTCTGTAGGTAGGCAGCCGCCTCTCTGTGCTAGTGGTGGCTGTTTAACAATCTGATGGTATTGAGATAGAAGCTGCTTTTCAATCTCTCTGTCCCAGCTTTGATGCACCTGTACTAACCTCACCTTCTGGATGGAAGCGGGAGGAACAGGTAGTGGCTCGGGTGGTTATTGTCCTTGATTATCTTTTTGGCCTTCCTGTGACATTGGGTGTTGTAGGTGTCCTGGAGGGCAGGTAGTTTGCCCCCAGTGATGCGTTGTGCAGACCGCACCACCCTCTGGAGAGCCCTGTGGTTGTGGGCAGTGCAGTTGCCCTACCAGGCGGTGATACAGTTTGACAGGATGCTCTCAATTGTGTACCTGTAAAAGTTTGTGAGGGTTTTCGGTGACAAGACAGAGGCTCTGTTGCACCTTCTTCACCACACTGTCTGTGTGGGTGGACCATTTCAGTTTGTCGGTGAACACCGAGGAACTTAAAATTTTCCACCTTCTCCACTGCTTTCCCATCGTTGTGGATGGGGGGGTGCTCCCTTTGCTGTTTCCTGAAGTCCAAGATCATCTCTTTTGGTTTGCTGACATTGAGTGAGATATTATTTTCCTGACACCACACTCTGAGGGCCCTCACCTCCTCCCTGTAGGCTGTCTCCCCATTGTTGGTAATCAAGCCTACCACTGAAGTGTCGTCTGCAAACTTGATGATTGAGTTGGAGGTGTGCATGGCCACGCAGTTGTGGGTGAACAGGGAGTACAGGAGAGGGCTGAGAATGCACCCTTGTGGGGCCCCAGTGTTGAGGATCAGCAGAGTGGAGATGTTGTTTCCTACCTTCACCAGCTGGGGACAGCCGTCAGGAAGTCCAGGGCGGAGTTGCACAGGGTGGGGTCGAGACCCAGGGTCTCAAGCTTAATGATGAGTTTGGAGGGCACTATGGTGTTGAATACTGAGCTGTAGTCAATGAACAGCATTCTTACATAGGTATTCCTCTTGTCCAGATGGGTTAGGGAAGTGTGCAGTGTTATGGCGATTGCATCGTCTGTGGACCTATTGGGGCGGTAAGAAAATTGGAGTGGGTCTAGGGTGACAGGTAGGGTGGAGGTGATATGATCCTTGACTCGTCTATTAAAGCAAATCAAGACTGCCCAAATGTGCATAATTGGTTTATTAATATATTTTCAAGTCGACTCTCAGCAATAGCAACCTCTGTAATAGCTACTGTAAATTGGACAGTGCAGTTAAATTAGCAAGAATATAACCTTTTTCCCATATCAGATATGTCTATGTCCTGGGATTTTTTTGTTTGTTACTTACAACCTCATGCTGATCACATTAGCCTACGTTAGCTCAACCGTCCCGCGAGAGGGGGGGGGGGACACCGCAGAGGTTAATGGCTGTGATAGGAGAAAACTGAGGATGGATCAGCAACATTTTAGTTACTCCACAATACTAACTTAAATGACAGAGTGAAAAGAAGGAAGCCTGTACCGAATAAAAAATATTCTAAAACATGCATCCTGTTTGTAATAAGGCACTAAAGTAAAACTGCAAAAAATGTGACAAAGAAATAAACTTTATGAACAGTTATGTTTGGGGCATTTCCAAGACAACATACATGTATCACTGAGTACCACTCTAAAACCTCTTTGGGCTAGGGGGCAGTATTTTCACGACCGGATGAAAAGTGTGCCCAAAGTAAACTGCCTGCTACTCAGGCCCAGAAGCTAGGATATGCATATTATTAGTAGATTTGGATAGAAAAGACTCTGAAGGTTCTAAAACTGTTTGAATAATGTCTGTGAGTATAACAGAACTGATTTGGCAGGCAAAACCCCGAGCGCAATCCATCCAGGGAATAATTCTTTGAGCTCAATCTGTTTTCCATTAGGTTTCTATGGCAATCCCTTTTTAATAGAAATATGCTTGCAGTTCCTATGGCTTCCACTAGATGTCAACAGTCTTTAGAAATTGGTTGATGTTTTTCCTTTGAGAAATGAAGAAGTAGCCTTTTCCTTTCTGAGTGTAGAGCCAAGTGGACTGTTTTGTTTGGGGCGCACGACCTGGAACTCGCTCCACTTTCATTTTATCCGCTATTGAACACATTTTGGGGATATAAAGAAACAATTTATCGAACAAATGGACCATTTGTGATGTTTATGGGACATTTGGAGTGACAACAGAAGAAGATCTTCAAAGGTAAGTCATGAATTATATCGTTATTTCTGACTTTTGTGTAGCACCTGCCTGGTTGAAATCTGATTTATGTGTTGGTATGCTGGGCGCTGTCCTCAGATAATCACATAGTCTGCTTTCGCCGTAAAGCCTTTTTGAAATCTGACACTGTGGCTGGATTAACAAGAAGTTCATCTTTAAACCGATGTATAACACTTGTATGATTTATGAATTCATATTATGAGTATTTCTGTTTTTGAATTTGGCGCGCTGCAATTTCACTGGGTGTTGTCAAATCAATAACGCTAATTGGATTGGCACGCGAAGGGATCCATAAGAAGTTAATATTTTCAACCATGGCTGCATCATGTTATGGGTATGCTTGTCATTGGCACAGACTAGGGAGTTATTTAGAATGAAATAAAAGAAATAGAGCTAAGCACATGCAAAATCCTAGAGGAAAACCTGGTTTAGTCTGCTTTCCAACATACACTGAGAGACAAATTCACCTTTCAGCAGAATAATAACCTAAAAGCCAAGGCCAAATATACAGTGGAGTTTCTTACCAAGACAACACTGAATGTTCCCGAGTGGCCTAGTTACAGTTTAGACTTAAAATTGCCTTGAAAATCTGTGGCAAGACTTAAAAATGCCTGTCTAGCAATAATCAAAAACCAACTTGACAAAGCTTGAAGAGTAAAAAAAACAAAAAAAACATGTTTTCACTTTTTTATTATCGGTTCTTTTGTGTCGATAAGTGAAAATTCATTTTGAATTCAGGCTGTAATACAACAAAATGTGGAATAAGTATGAATACTTTCTGATTGCCCAGAATATGCTCAGACAGTGGCACGGTCTGTCTCACCTCATTGGCTATCAGGTCAACGAGGCGGTCATGTCTTGCTGTGTATAAGTCCTTGTATGAATAGCAAATATTAAAATGTACAACAGAGTCCATTACATTGTGTTCAAAGGCACAAGCAGAGCAGTACACCCGTCTAGAAAATACATTGCCTCCTATTGTATGTACATTGCAGTGCATTGCAGCTAATAAAACTCACACCTCAAAAGCCATGATTCTGCTTATTTCATTAATCATCTAGAATCTAGTGTATATAAGAGCAAAAGACTACAGTGAAACATTGTGGCTTGCATAGCCTGCCCTTTAGACATTTCACAGAATTTCAGCATCAGTATGCTATGAAGATCTAACAACAGTAACATTGCATAGACGGGGAAAAAAGGGTGAGGGAGAGCGACTGCTGTTTGAGAATGAACTCTGCTCTCCTGAGTACCTGCAGGAGATCAAATGAAACGAAAGAAAGAATGAAATAAAGGAAAAGAAGGGAAAGAAAGGAAACACGTAGACATAGAGACAGAGATAGAGTATCATGGGATTTAGAGATCTACTTAGTAACCTGGAATGAGACTGGGCTTATCCTGCTTCTTATTAGCAGGGCTCCATTCAAGTCAATGCCCCCCAGAACCCAGAGAGGAACGGATTAGCGCACACACAGACACAGACTCTCACACACACGCACACACACATATTCATTTCTGACATTATTTACGGTGAACACAAGTTGAGTATAGTCAACCATGCTCCGACCAATAAAGTCCTCCTTTGTCATCTGCTCAAGTCCATTTTCTTAAGATCCAATGTGAGTCTGGGCAGCAAATGAGGCCAATTAGGTTTATAAGGCAATTGGCACACACATGGGTGGACCAATCATGGCAAAAGAATAGCATTATTCCCATCATGCTAAAGTTAATTTGGTATCTGGGGAATGAGTTCACAACGTTAATCATTAGGCTATATTATTTTTGCAAGATTAAAGCAGAACATTAGTAGAACTTTACTTCAAAATGCCAACATGTTTCTGAAATCTGGAGAAGGGAGTACGGTACAAGCAACTGAAAAGTAAAATGTGCTTGCTTATAAGATACTGTAGTTCTATTCCTCCTGATGTCTTTTATGGGTCCATAACAGAAATATTTTGGATTCACAACATATCATGCTTGTTTTGAATGAACATTCTGTGGGAATGTTTTCTACAAGGACTCAATGAATGTAAAAAATAAAAATAAAATGCATTCGCTAAATATTCTGTCTGTCCCTATCCATCACTTTAAATGTTACTTAAGCACCAATTGGATGCCATCCGTTGTAATTGGCTATTCTTTTCTGGCTCTGGCAATACAGAGGAGTCATTTCCTCCCATTCAAATCTCTGAGTTTCACAAAGCCGGCATGTCAACTTTCCACTTCATTACAGGACGGGCAATAGACCCATTTCTCGCAGGCGCGACGCTTCAATAATTGTTTTCTACCCCTCCACCCAGATAGCTAATTTACATGCATTACTTCTTCGCCATGCAGGTATAGGAGGGAGAAGAAAAATATGAAAATACTCCCGCTTTTCACATTTACTCATTGTCTATTAACGACATGACACATGGAAGCCAGGAAATAATATGTATCGTGTCCCCTTTCATATAATTTGCTTGGTGACATGTGATATGTCTGACTGAGTTTGAAATTGAACAGAAACGTGTGGATGCCAAGTAGACCCACTATGGGAACAAAGGAGGAATGACAGAGCAGAAAATGGCCCAATTTAAATGAAAAATGGATGGTTCAATTGGCCCTTTCTCACCATGTGTGGTTGGTTATTTTAGGTCTGTGTGTAGCTTGGCACCACAAGCACAGCATCTGCTAACACGTGTTACCACACGACACAGGTATATCTCAATTCTCGTCACACAAAAAAATGAGGACTCCTCAAGGTTTCTTTGGGAAGGGTGATGGTTCTATGTGGAACCATACTGACCCAAATAACCCATTGAGCACTTCAATGGTTCTTTGCAGTTCAAAAAAGGTCTCTTTCCTCTTTTAGTGGTAATTAAAATGTAGGGGCAGCAGCTCATCAAATATTTTGGGGCATGGTTTGCTCACAGCTCTTTCTGTGCAACCATGAGTGAGAGTGTCATTCCAGTTGTTCTAATCTATTGTGTTATGCTATTACATGCTATGTAAAACTATGGCTGGTGACAGAGTCTTGTGAAAGACTCACATACTGTATGGCCATGTGTCAAATGAGAATGGTTGAGTAAGTCAGCAGTTTTCAATTCTCTTCTCAGGGACCCCCAGCTGTTCCAGAGCTAGTACACCTGATTTAACTTGTTAATACACACAATAATAAAACCTATGGAATATTTTCAATATAATATGGCCATTAAACCAGAATATAGAGCTGTTATCCATGAAGGTTCTATAAAGAACAATAAAAAAGTGTACCATTAAAAAAGGGTTCTAAACTCAGCAAAAAAAAGAAACGTCCTTTCACTGTCAACTGTGTTTATTTTCAGCAAACTTAACATGTGTAGATATTTGTATTAACATAACAAGATTCAACAACTGAGATAAAAACTGAACAAGTTCCACAGACATGTGACTAACAGAAATGGAATAATGTGTCCCTGAACAAAGGGGAGGTCAAAATCAAAAGTAACAGTCACTATCTGGTGTGGCCACCAGCTGCATTAAGTACTGCAGTGCATCTCCTCCTCATGGACTGCACCAGATTTGACAGTTCTTGCTGTGAGATGTTACCCCTGTCAAAGCTCCCTAGGAGAGGTGGGTGTGAAGTCAGGCGCAGGAGAGTAAATAATGTAGAGAAGGCGTTTATTAAAGAGTCCATCTATAGCACAGACACAGGACCAAATACAGCAGCCCACTAAATGAACCGGAACACAGTCCAGAAAAATACACCTGTCTAAACGAACAAAAATAAAACGCAACCCAAACCAACGATAGGTACACAAACGATCCCGCACGAAACCACACTGGTAGGGCGAAATTAAATACCCCACTAATGAACCTAAACTCGACACAGGTGAAACACAAGACAGACAAAACCAAACGAAAAGGAAAAGGGATCGGTGGCAGCTAGTAGACCGGCAACGACGACCGCCGGGCACCGTCCGAACAGGGAGAGGAGCCACCTTCGGTGGAAGTCGTGACAACCCCATTCTTCCACCAAGGCACCTGCAAGTTCTTGGACATTTCTGGGAGGAATGGCCATAGCCCTCAACCTCTGATCCAACAGGTCCCAGACGTGCTCAATGGGATTGAGATCCGGGCACTTCGCTGGCCATGGCAGAACACTGACATACCTGTCTTGCAGGAAATCACGCACAGAACGAGCAGTATGGCTGGTGGCATTGTCATGCTGGAGGGTCATGTCAGGATGAGCCTGCAGGAAGGGTACCACATGAGGGAGGAGGATGTCTTCCCTGTAACGCACAGCATTGAGATTGCCTGCAATGACAACAAGCTCAGTCCGATGTGGCTGTGACACACCGCCCCAGACCATGACGTACCCTCCACCTCCAAATCGATCCAGCTCCAGAGTACAGGCGTCGGTGTAACACTCATTCCTTCGACAATAAACGTGAATCCGACCATCACCCCTGGTGAGACAAAACCGCGACTCATCAGTGAAGAGCACTTTTTGCCAGTCTTGTCTGGTCCAGCGACGGTGGGTTTGTGCCCATAGGTGACGTTGTTATCGGTGAAATGTTGTGAGGACCTGCCTTACAACAAGCCTACAAGCCCTCAGTCCAACCTCTTTCAGCCTATTGCGGACAGTCTGAGCACTGATGGAGGGTTTGTGCATTCCTGGTGTAACTCGGCCAGTTGTTGTTGCCATCTTGTACCTGTCCCGCAGGTGTGATGTTCGGATGTACCGATCCTGTGCAGTTGTTGTTACACGTGGTCTGCCACTGTGAGGACGATCAGCTGTCCGCCCTGTTTTCCTGTACTGCTGTCTTTGGTGTCTCACAGTACATTACAATTTAATGCCCTGGCCACATCTGCAGTCCTCATGCCTCCTTGCAGCATGCCTAAGGCACATTCACGCAGATGAGCAGGGACCCTGGGCATCTTTCATTTGGTGTTTTTCAGAGTCAATAGAAAGGCCTCTTTAGTGTCCTAAGTTTTCATAACTGTGACCTTGCCTACCGTCTGTAAGCAGTTAGTGTCAACCTGTTATGGAGAGACGTTCCGCTAGCGGAACCCCATTCCGCCAGCGGGACCCCTAGCCAACAGCCAATGGAATAGCAGGGCGCGAAATACAAAACAACAAAAATATCATAATTAAAATATCTCAAACAATCAACTACACTGCTCAAAAAAATAAAGGGAACACTTAAACAACACAATGTAACTCCAAGTCAATCACACTTCTGTGAAATCAAACTGTCCACTTAGGAAGCAACACTGATTGACAATAAATGTCACATGCTGTTGTGCAAATGGAATAGACAACAGGTGGAAATTATAGGCAATTAGCAAGACACCCCCAATAAAGGAGTGCCATATGAGTTCTGTTTTACTCACAGACATCATTCAAACAGTTTTGGAAACTTCAGGGTGTTTTCTATCAAAATCTACCAATAATATGCAAATATTTGACTCTGGGCCCGAGTAGCAGGCAGTTTACATTTACATTTTACATTTAAGTCATTTAGCAGACGTTCTTATCCAGAGCGACTTACAAATTGGTGCATTCACCTTATGATATCCAGTGGACCAACCACTTTACAATAGTGCATCTAAATCTTTTAAGGGGGGGGGGGTTAGAAGGATTACTTTATCCTATCCCAGGTATTCCTTAAAGAGGTGGGGTTTCAGGTGTCTCCGGAAGGTGGTGATTGACTCCGCTGTCCTGGCGTCGTGAGGGAGCTTGTTCCACCATTGGGGTGCCAGAGCAGCAAACAGTTTTGACTGGGCTGAGCAGGAACTGTGCTTCCTCAGAGGTAGGGAGGCGAGCAGGCCAGAGGTGGATGAATGCAGTGCCCTTGTTTGGGTGTAGGGCCTGATCAGAGCCTGAAGGTACGGAGGTGCCGTTCCCCTCACAGCTCCGAGATGCGAGCTTCAACTGGAAGCCAGTGGAGAGAGCGGAGGAGCGGGGTGACGTGAGAGAACTTGGGAAGGTTGAACACCAGACGGGCTGCGGCGTTCTGGATGAGTTGTAGGGGTTTAATGGCACAGGCAGGGAGCCCAGCCAACAGCGAGTTGCAGTAATCCAGACGGGAGATGACAAGTGCCTGGATTAGGACCTGCGCCGCTTCCTGTGTGAGGCAGGGTCGCACTCTGCGAATGTTGTAGAGCATGAACCTACAGGATCAGGTCACCGCCTTGATGTTAGTGGAGAACGACAGGGTGTTGTCCAGGGTCACGCCAAGGTTCTTAGCACTCTGGGAGGAGGACACAAGGGAGTTGTCAACCGTGATGGCGAGATCATGGAACGGGCAGTCCTTCCCCGGGAGGAAGAGCAGCTCCGTCTTGCCGAGGTTCAGCATGAGGTGGTGATCCGTCATCCACACTGATATGTCTGCCAGACATGCAGAGATGTGATTCGCCACCTGGTTATCAGAAGGGGGAAAGGAGAAGATTCATTGTGTGTCGTCTGCATAGCAATGATAGGAGAGACCATGTGAGGATATGACATAGCCAAGTGACTTGGTGTATAGCGAGAATAGGAGAGGGCCTAGGACAGAGCCCTGGGGGACACTAGTGGTGAGAGCACGTGGTGCGGAGACAGACTCTCGCCACGCCACCTGGTAGGAGCGACCTGTCAGGTAGGACGCAATCCAAGCGTGGGCCGCGCCGGAGATGCCCAACTCGGAGAGGGTGGAGAGGAGGATCTGATGGTTCACAGTATCAAAGGCAGCAGATTGGTCTAGAAGGATGAGAGCAGAGGAGAGAGAGTTAGCTTTAGCAGTGCGGAGAGCCTCCGTGACACAGAGAAGAGCAGTCTCAGTTGAATGCCCAGTCTTGAAACCTGACTGATTAGGATCAAGAAGGTAATTCTGAGAGAGATAGCAGGAGAGCTGGCCAAGGACGGCACGTTCAAGAGTTTTGGAGAGAAAAGAAAGAAGGGATACTGGTCTGTAATTGTTGACATGGAGGGATCGAGTGTAGGTTTTTTCAGAAGGGGTGCAACTCTCGCTCTCTTGAAGATGGAAGGGACGTAGCCAGCGGTCAAGGATGAGTTGATGAGCGAGGTGAGGTAGGGGAGAAGGTCTCCGGAAATGGTCTGGAGAAGAGACGAGGGGATAGGGTCAAGTGGGCAGGTTGTTGGGCGGCCGGCCGTCACAAGACGCGAGATTTCATCTGGAGAGAGGGGAGAAAGAGGTCAAAGCACAGGGTAGGGCAGTGTGAGCAGGACCAGGGTGTCGTTTGACTTAGCAAACGAGGATCGGATATCGTCAACCTTCTTTTCAAAATGGTTGACGAAGTCATCCGCAGAGAGGGAGGAGGGGGGGGGGGGGGGGGGGGGGGGGGGGGGGGGGGGGGGGGGGGGGGGGGGGGGGGGAGGGGAGGAGGATTCAGGAGGGAGGAGAAGGTAGCAAAGAGCTTCCTAGGGTTAGAGGCAAATGCTTGGAATTTAGAGTGGTAGAAAGTGGCTTTAGCAGCAGAGACAGAAGAGGAAAATGTAGAGAGGAGGGAGTGAAAGGATGCCAGGTCCGCAGGGAGGCGAGTTTTCCTCCATTTCCGCTCGGCTGCCCGGAGCCCTGTTCTGTGAGCTCGCAGTGAGTCATCGAGCCACGGAGCAGGAGGGGAGGACCGAGCCGGCCTGGAGGATAGGGGACAGAGAAAATCAAAGGATGCAGAAAGGGAGGAGAGGAGGGTTGAGGAGGCAGAATCAGGAGATAGGTTGGAGAAGGTTTGAGCAGAGGGAAGAGATGATAGGATGGAAGAGGAGAGAGTAGCGGGAGAGAGAGAGCGAAGGTTGGGACGGCGCAATACCATCCGAGTAGGGGCAGAGTGAGAAGTCTTGGATGAGAGCGAGAGGGAAAAGGATACAAGGTAGTGGTCGGAGATTTGGAGGGGAGTTGCAATGAGATTAGTGGAAGAACAGCATCTAGTAAAGATGAGGTCAAGCGTATTGCCTGCCTTGTGAGTAGGGGGGGAAGGTGAGAGGGTGAGGTCAAAAGAGGAGAGGAGTGGAAAGAAGGAGGCAGAGAGGAATGAGTCAAAGGTAGACGTGGGGAGGTTAAAATCACCCAGAACTGTGAGAGGTGAGCCATCCTCAGGAAAGGAACTTATCAAGGCGTCAAGCTCATTGATGAACTCTCCAAGGGAACCTGGAGGGCGATAAATGATAAGGATGTTAAGCTTGAAAGGGCTGGTAACTGTGACAGCATGGAATTCAAATGAGGAGATAGACAGATGGGTCAGGGAAGAAAGAGAGAATGTCCACTTGGGAGAGATGAGGATTCCAGTGCCACCACCCCGCTGGCTCGATGCTCTAGGGGTATGCGAGAACACGTGGGCAGACGAGGAGAGAGCAGTAGGAGTAGCAGTGTTATCTCTGGTAATCCATGTTTCCGTCAGCGCCAGGAAGTCTAGGGACTGGAGGGTAGCATAGGCTGAGATGAACTCAGCCTTGTTGGCCGCAGACCGGCAGTTCCAGAGGCTGCCGGAGACCTGGAACTCCGCGTGGGTCGTGCGCGCTGGGACCACCAGGTTAGAGTGGCAGCGGCCACGCGGTGTGAAGCGTTTGTATGGCCTGTGCAGAGGGGAGAGAACAGGGATAGACAGACACATAGTTGACAAGCTACAGAAGAGGCTACGCTAATGCAAAGGAGATTGGAATGACAAGTGGACTACACTTCTCGAATGTTCAGAAAGTTAAGCTTACGTTGCAAAAATCGTATTGACTAAAATGACGAAAATGATACAGTACTGCTGGCTGGTGGAGTAGGCTAGCTAGCAGTGGCTGCGTTGTTGACTTTGTTTGAACGTGTAGCTGGCTAGGTAACCTCGATAGTTTCAGTACTACACCTTGTCATGATACAAAAGCAACTTTGTAGCTAGCTAACATAACACTAATCAAGACGTTCCTTTGTAATGTATTTAGTTTCTACAATGCTGCTCGTCGGTAATAGTTGGCTAGGTTTGGAAAAATGGCGTCGCGGGGGACGGAAATAGCTGGCTAGCTAACCTCGATAATTACTAAACTACACAATTATCAAGCTATGACAAAGACAACTATGTAGCTAGCTAGCTAACACTGCACTAGTCAAATCGTTCCGTTGTAATGCATTAGTATCTACAGCGCTGCTAGTCGGTATCGGTTGGCTAGCTAGCAGTGGGTTTGATGATGACTAGGTGTGTTGACTAAGTCTGGAGTCTGGACAACGGCGTCGCGTCGCGGCTGGCTAGCTAACCTCGATAATTACTCTAAACTACACAATTATCTTAGATACAAAGACAGCAAAGACAACTATGTAGCTAGCCAACTAACACTAACACTAAACTAATGAAGTCGTTCCGTTGTAATGTAATAGTTTCTACAGTGCTGCTAGTCGGTAGAAGTTGGCTAGTTGGCTAGCTAGCAGTGTTGACTAGCTAGCTAGCAGTGTTGACTACGTTAGGAGGACAAAAATAGCTAACCTCGATAATTACTCTAATTACTCTAAACTACACAATTATCTTTGATACAAAGACGGCTATGTAGCTAGCTAAGAAAAATTGCTCAGATCAAACAAATCAAACCGTTGTAATGTAATGAAGTGTAATATTACCTGTGGAGCAAAGCGAAGTGCGACTGCTCGCTCCAAACCGGAAGTGTTGACTGGGCACGCTTTTCATCCGAACGTGAAAATACTGCACCCTATCCCAAACAGGTTTTAATGACCGTTCCACAGGTGCATGTTCATTAATTGTTTATGGTTCATTGAACAAGCATGGAAACAGTGTTTAAACCCTTTATAATGAAGATCTGTGAAGTTATTGGATTTTTACGAATTATCTTTGAAAGACAGGGTCCTGAAAAAGGGACGATTGCTGAGTTTATATAGCCACCAAAAGGGTTGTAACCATAGCAGAATCTTTTTTTGGTGCTATATAGGAAAGAGTTCTTTATATCACCATACAGGTTCCATTTAGAAACTTATGAGCATGGTTCTTTATAGAACCTTCAAAACAAGGTTCCATGTAGCACCAAAAAAAACAAATGGCACGATATAGAACCATTTGTTTTATCTTTTTTGTTGTTGTCGTTTTTGTTGTTGTGTTTAAACAAAATTGTTATATAGCATCCTATCTCTCTTTGTTCTCTTTCTCCATCTCTCCTCACTGGCTCTGTGAATCCTCTTTCCTCTGAAGTCATAGTTCCCCTATAATCGTGTCCTTCTCCTGCATAATTCTCTCTCATCCTCTTTACATCCCACACTCCTCATCTGTCTCAGAACCTCATCTTACTGAGCCAATTGGCACGCAAAGCGAAGACATGTCTCTGTTATGTCACCCTACGTACACGACAACAATGTTATGATGGTTAGACATATGTTCAGACAGCCTTCTCCCATGCTTGGTGCAATTATATAGAACTCTAGAAAGAAAATAGTCAAGCAACCTTACAAGTAACACAGCTCTAACCAAAAGATTGCACTACTAATTCTACACTTTTAGAAAAAAGGGTTAATTGGGGTTCCATAATGAACCTTTTGGATCTTTGGTCAAAATGTAAGAACCTTTTTCAGAAAAAGGTTCAAACCTGGAGAAAGGACTTATTTTGTTCTATAATTAAAAAAATTCAAACACCAACCTCCATTTATCCAGCATGATGACTTAAGATGGTACCAATAGCGTAATTGTTAAGGTAAGCAAAGTACATTTTTTATTCAAATAAATGAAGCCTTAATCATATGATTAACTATAATCTAGAAATATAAAGTTGTTTCAATGTTTGAGCATTATAGGCTTCCGTTTTTAGCTAGCTTGCTAAGCCTAGGAAAAATACACTTTAAATTAGCTAGCCACATTACAAGCTAGCTAACTGTTACAAATAAACATTAATTTGACTTATTGAAAGTGCCAAATAGAGCTACAGACCCAGCCTTACGTTGGCAATTAGCTAATTGTTACTTTTATTTCAGTATTTCGGCATGGAGTCGGATGGGGTGACTAGTCATGTTGCCGCTGAACCCAACCATCCGGCAGAGAGAGTATCCCTTTTTCGGCTGCTGCTGATGGCAACTACTGCATAATAATAATAATAATATGTCTGCATAGCATTTTGTATTAATTCTTGCGGTATACTATTGACTCATATTCATGCTCATTTCTTCTTCTTCTCAGGAACCAGCCAGGCAATAATGCTACTGTTCCATAAAGAAGGCATAAACTCTCTGATGGCATCCAGAGTTACTAAGATTGACGTGAGCATAGAGCCTACCTGGCCACCAGCGCATATTTCCAAACAATGTTTGCATTACCTAAACTGTTTATGTTGGAGTGTGACTATAATGACAATATAATCTCAAACCTATGTTGGTATTCTTTTGTGCATTATTTCATTATGAATTATATTATGTATTTCTTTAATGAGTCAGACGGGAAGGATATACTCCAAACACTCGAACAGTCCCACATCCCCGTCATTCGCTGGAGAAAGAAACTGAGATTTCGTGGAGAGATCAGGGTGCCTTGTGAGGATCAGGCGATGAGTGGCTAATCTGCCTTCGCCATCCGTACTGTTAGCTAACGTGGAAAATAAATGGGAAGAACTGAAAGCACGCATATTCTACCAACGGGACATTAAAAACTGTAATATCTTATGTTTCACCGAGTCGTGGCTGAACGACGACATTAATAACATACAGCTGTCATGTTATGCACTCTAACGGCAGGATAGAACAGCAGCCTTTGGTAAGACATGGGGTGGGGACCTATGTATATTAGTAAACAACAACTGGTGCATGATATCTTAGTAAGTCTCAAGGTTTTGCTCGCCTAAAGTAGAGTATCTCATGATAAGCTATAGACCACACTATCTACCTAGAGAGTTTTCATTTGTATTTTTAGTAGCTGTCTACATACCACCAAAGACTGATGCTGGCATTAAAAGCGCACTCAATAAGCTGTATACCTCCATAAGAAAACAGGAAAACGTTCATCCAGAGGTGGCTCTCCTAGTGGCCAGGGACTTTATTGCAGGGAAACTTAAATCGATTTACCTAATTTCTATCAGCATGTTAAATGTGCAACCAGAGGGAAAAAACTCTAGACCACCTTTACTCCACACACAGAGACGGGTATAAAGCTCTCCCTCACCCTCCATTTGGCAAAGGTGACCATAATTCTATCCTCCTGATTCCTGCTTACCAGCAAAAATTAAAGCAGGAAGCTTTAAGTGACTCGGTCTATAAAAAACTGGTCAGATGAAGCAGATGCTAAACTACAGGACTGTTTTGCTAGCACAGGTTGGAATATGTTCCGGGATTCTTCTGATGGCATTGTGCACACCATATCAGTCACTGGCTTCATCAATAAGTGCATCGACGACGTCGTCCCCACAGTGACTGTACATCACAGGCAACATTCGCACTGAGCTAAAGGGTAGAGCTGCCACTTTCAAGGAGCGGGACTCTAACCTGGAAGCTTAAAATAAATCCCGCTATGCCCTCCGACGAACCATCAAACAGGCAAAGCGTCAATACAGGACTTAGATCGAATCGTACTACACCGGCTCTGATGCTCGTCGGATGTGGCAGGGCTTGCAAACTATTAATTACTACAAAGGGTAGCACAGTCGAAGATGCCCAGTGACACAAGCCTACCAGACGAGCTACATAACTTCTATGCTCACTTCGAGGCAAGTAACACTGAAACATGCATGAGAGCATCAGCTGTTCCAGACGACTGTGTGATCACGCTCTCCGCAGCCGATGTGAGTAAGACTTTTAAACAGGTCAACATTCACAAGGCCGACAGGATTACCAGGATGTGTACTCCGAGCATGCGCTGACCAACTGGCAAACGTCTTCACTGACATTTTCAACATCTCCCTGTCTGAGTCTGTATGCGTCAAGCAGACCACCATAGTCCCTGTGCCCAAGAACACTAAGGTGTGCCCAAGAATGGTCCCGTGTGGCTCAGTTGGTAGCGCATGGTGTTTGCAACTAGGGTTGTGGGTTCGATTCCCATGGGGGACCAGTACGAAAAAAATAAAAAAATAAAATGTATGCATTCACTACTGTAAGTCGCTCTGGATAAGAGCGTCTGCTACATGACTAAAATGTAAAAATGTAAATGTAAGGTAACCTGCCTAAGGCACTCATGTCTGTAGCCATGAAATGCTTTGAAAGGCTGGTCATGGCTCACATCAACACCATTATCCCAGAAACCCTAGACCCACTCCAATTTGAATACTGCCCCCAACAGATCCACAGACGATGCCCTAAAAATTGTCAAAGACTCCAGCCACCCTAGTCATAGACTGTTCTCTCTGCTACAGCACGGCAAGTGTTACCGGAGCGAAAAGTCTAGGTCCAAGAGGCTTCTAAACAGCTTCTACCCCCAAGCCATAAGACTCCTGAACATCTAATCAAATGGCTACCCAAACTGTATGTATTTCCCCCACCACCCTTCTACGCTGCTGCTACACTCTGTTATTATCTATGCTTAGTCATATCTATGCATAGTCACTTTAATAACTCTACCTACATGTACATATTTCCTCAATTACCCCACACATTGACTCTGTACCAGTACCCCCTGTATATAGCCCCAATTGTGTTATTTACTCCTACTCTTTAATTATTTGTTGTTTTTATCTCTTACTTTTTTTTAGGTATTTTCTTCAAACTGCATTGTTGGTTAAGGGCTTGTAAGTAGGCATTTCACTGTAAGGTCTACACCTGTTGTATTCAGTGCATGTGACAAATAAAGTGTGATTTGATTCTGGACCTCCAAATGACATTTTAGTCATTTAGCAGACACTCTCATCCAGAGTGACTTACAGGAGCAATGAGGGTTAAGTGCCTTGCTCAAGGGCACATCGACAGATTTTTCACCTAGTCGGCTAGGGGATTCAAACCAGCAACCTTTCAGTTACTGGCCCAATGCTCTTAACTGCTAGGCTACCTGCCGCCCATTGCTTGCTAGTGGTTAACCTCAACAGGAACCTGGGCACCTGGGACAGGCTAATACTAATGTCAACACTTGCTACAGTGGTCCCTATCAGTAAGCCAGGCCTGGAGTGCCACCCCAGGCCTGGCAGGGTTAAGCAACAATTCATGTACTATCCAATTTCTTCAAGAAGTGCACCCACACAAGTCCAAGGCGCCTCTCTGATGTCCTGACCATACCCACTTATCCTCACATATGACACCAACATATCGAAAGTGAAGGGTGGGTTTGATCCATCAACCTTGCTAACCCACCAATGAAGCCATTCTTCCCAAAAGGAGATGAGCATCTTTGCCGTATCCCAGAGCATTGGGATATAAGTGCCGCAGTCACAACACTATCCTCCAGAAGTCACAGCTATTCTGGTCCGCGACTAGACAGTTGTTTTTCTGGACCTCATGAAAACCAGAGCAGAAAAACGTTCACAAGACCAGGGTTTTAATTGCTTCTTGGCAGGGGGTTTCATCTCATCTCTGCATCGTAGCCTTTCTTCTCCAGGAAAAAAATGGAGCTTTAATTTGTTCACTACAGGAGCCCCTGACTGAACTTTTCTGACAAATGGTAAAAGAACTCAGTTGGCCCCTGTCATGTCTTTTTTGGTTGATCTGTCTCCAGGAAACTAGATGAACATGATTGGTTGCTTATCCTATTACACAACAAATAATGTATCTTGGTGTGTTTCCTGAGTATTTCCTCCATCTTCCATTTGGTGCATGTGCTCGTCTTTGACCCCTGGGAATGACCCTGAAAAGATTCCGACTTAGGGGTTTAAATAGGACTAGTGCAGGAAGGAATCCATTCACACATGTGTGCGTCCCAAATAGCACCCTTATTCCCTATATATATATTTTTTTTTAATTTTCACCTTTATTTAACCAGGTAGGCAAGTTGAGAACAAGTTCTCATTTACAATTGCGACCTGGCCAAGATAAAGCAAAGCAGTATGACACATACAACAACACAGAGTTACACATGGAGTAAAACAAACATACAGTCAATAATACAGTAGAAAAATAAGTCTATATACAATGTGAGCAAATGAGGTGAGATAAGGGCAGTAAAGGCAAAAAAGGCCATGGTGGCGAAGTACATACAATATAGCAAGTAAAACACTGGAATGGTAGATTTGCAGTGGAAGAAAGTGTAAAGGTGAAATAGAAATAATGGGGTGCAAAGGAGCAAAATAAATAAATAAATACAGTAGGGGAAGTGGTAGTTGTTTGGGCTAAATTATAGATGGGCTATGTACAGGTGCAGTAATATGTGAGATGCTTTGACAGCTGGTGCTTAAAGCTAGTGAGGGAGATAAGTGTTGCCAGTTTCAGAGATTTTTGTAGTTCGTTCCAGTCATTGGCAGCAGAGAACTGGAAGGAGAGGCAGCCGAAGGAGGAATTGGCTTTGCGGGTGACTAGCGAGATATACCTGCTAAGGCGCGTGCTACAGGTGGGTGTTGCTATGGTGACCAGCGAGCTGAGATAAAGGGGGATTTTACCTAGCAGGGTTTTGTAGATGACTTGGAGCCAGTGGGTTTGGCGATGAGTATGAAGCGAATGCCAGCCAACGAGAGCGTACAGGTCGCAGTGGTGGGTAGTATATGGGGCTTTGGTGACAAAATGGATGGCACTGTGATAGACTGCATCCAATTTATTAAGTAGGGTATTGGAGGCTATTTTGTAAATGACATCGCCAAAGTCGAGGATCGGTAGGATGGTCAGTTTTACGAGGGTATGTTTGGCAGCATGAGTGAAGGATGCTTTGTTGCGAAATAGGAAGCCAACTCTAGATTTAATTTTGGATTGGAGATGTGTAATGTGAGTCTGGAAGGAGAGCTTACAGTCTAACCAGACACCTAGGTATGAAGAGCATGCATTTAGTTCTACTTGCATTTAAGAGCAGTTGGAGGACACAAGGAGAGTTGTATGGCATTGAAGCTTGTCTGGAGGTTTGTTAACACAGTGTCCAAAGAAGGGACAGAAGTATACAGAATGTTGTCATCTGCGTAGAGGTGGATCAGACACTCACCAGCAGCAAGAGCGACATCATTGATGTATACAGAGAAGAGAGTCGGCCCAAGAATTGAACCCTGTGGCACCCCCATAGAGACTGCCAGAGGTCCGGACAACAGGCCCTCTGATTTTGACACACTGAACTCTATCAGAGAAGTAGTTGGTGAACCAGGTGAGGCAATCATTTGAGAAACCAAAACTATTGCCGATGAGGATGTGGTAATTGACAGAGTCGAAAGCCTTGGCCAGATCAATGAATACGGCTGCACAGTATTGTTTCTTATTGATGGCGGTTAAGATATCGTTTAGGACCTTGAGCATGGCTGAGGTGCACCCATGACCAGCTCAGAAACCAGATTGCATAGCGGAGAAGGTGCGGTGGGTTTCGAAATGGTCGGTAATCTGTTTGTTGACTTGGCAATCAGTTCACATATGGTGTCCAGAGCACAGCTGGGGGCAGAGGGTGGTCTATAGCAGGCGGCAATGGTGAGAGACTTGTTTTTAGAGAGGTGGATTTTTAAAAGTAGAAATTCAAATTGTTTGGGTACAGACCTGGATAGTATGACAGAACTCTGCAGGCTATCTCTGCAGTAGATTGCAACACTGCCCCCTTTGGCCTTTCTATCTTATCTGAAAATGTTGTAGTTAGGGATGGAGATTTCAGAGTTTTTGGTGGTCTTCCTAAGCCAGGATTAAGACACGGCTAGGACATCCGGGTTGGCGGAGTGTGCTAAAGCAGTGAATAAAACAAACTTAGGGAGGAGGCTTCTAATGTTAACATGCATGAAACCAAGGCTTTTACGGTTACAGAAGTCATCAAAAGAGAGCGCCTGGGGAATAGGAGTGGAGCAAGGCACTGCAGGGCCTGGTTTCACCTCTACATCGCCAGAGGAACAGAGGAGGAGTAGGATAAGGTTACGGCTAAAAGCTATTAGAATTGGTCGTCTAGGACGCCCGGAACAGAGAGTAAAAGGAGCAGGTTTCTGGGGGCGATAAAATAGCTTCAAGGTATAATGTACAGACAAAGGTATGGTGGGATGTGAATACAGTGTAGGTAAACCTAGGCATTGAGTGATGATGAGAGAGATATTGTCTCTAGAAACATCATTGAAACCAGGTGATGTCATCGCATGTGTGGGTGGTGGAACTGAAAGGTTGGATAAGGTATAATGAGCAGGGTTAGAGGCTCTACAGTGAAATAAGCCAATAAACACTAACCAGAACAGCAATGGACAAGGCATATTGACATTAAGGAGAGGCATGCTTAGCCGAGTGAATCATAAGGGTCCAGTGAGTAGTGAGGTTGGTTGGGGTCACGGCGATTCAGACAGCTAGCCGGGCCATGGGTAGCAAGCTGGCAGAAGATGGTCTGTTTTTAACCACCTCGTGCGTTTCCGTCGGTAGATTAGTGGGGTTCCATGTGGTAGAGGGGACCAATTCAATTGGCAAAATAGTTAGTTATAGTGGCCCTAGAAAATTGTCCGATAGACCTATTCAGATAGCAGCCGATAAGACAGCTAGTATTAGCAGGCCGCAGATGGGCATTCAGGTTACGTCGCAACGGAGGGGCCAGTTGGATAACTCCCTCGGGCAGATAACGTCGATAGTCCAGTCATGAAGGCCCGGGGGCTCCGCATCGGCAGTAAAACGGGTCCGGATAGGTGATTGTAGCCCAGGAGTGGCTGATGGAACTCTTCAGCTGGCTAGCTCCGGAATAATTGATGTTTGCTCCGGGACCGAAGTTAGCCAATAGTCACTCGGATAGCAGCTAGCTAGCTGCAAGATCCAGGTGTAAATGTCCAGAACTTGCGATAGAAATCTGTGGATATGGAGAGAAAAATAGGTCCGGTATGGTCTGGTCTGAGTCGCGTTGTACAAAAACTTGCAATAGCTTTTCGAGCTAAAGGATAGCTGATGACCGCCAACCGTGGTTAGCTGAATACTAACGTTAGCCAGTGAACTGGCTGATTTCTGGCTAACTTCTGTTGTGGATTTCAGATTTGAGGTGAATAATACTTTTTTTAAAACAATTGGTGAGGCGGGTTGCAGGAAAGTGTTTTGAAGTTGAGTTTTTAGAAAAAAAAACATATAAAAAGATATGCGAAGAAAATATGTAAATATATATATATATATATATATATATATATATATATATATATATACACGGGACACGACAAGACGAGGACAAAGGATGTCTGACTGCTATGCCATCTTGGAAAGTACAGTAACTATAGTACAGTAACTTTTGACCAGAGCCCTATGGGCTATAAGTGGCAATACATAGGGGAATAGGGTGCCATTTTGGACACAGTCACTGATTTACACTCCCCCAAAAAGTGAGAAAATGCAATCAGCAGACCCTGCGGCCCTCGAACTATAGGGCTACAGTAGAGCTAAGGGGATTCTGCGTTCAGTATAACATAGGGGCCCATATGTCCCCATATGGCTCATAAATCTGTTAGTCTCTTCACGTGCCCCGCTGGCTCTGTTGCTGCGGTGGCGGCATATACCCTGGCGTGTGAAATAGACACTCTTAGGGCTGTAAGGAAAATGTATTTTTAAAAGCGCTCCATTTGTATCAGAATAGAGACAGGAAGAGAAGGAAAGGGGGAGAAAGATAATGTGTCAGTTTCAAGCCTATACGGTAGTTGAAGGACTGGAACAAAACAACTTGCTGTACTTGAGTGGGTAAATAAATGGAGAACACAGATATATAATCACATACACATGACATATATTTTCTTGATGACTACTTCATGGCCCTCAAGGTTCTTAAAAGCATGTCACCATTCAGCTGAGTATGGCACCATGTCACCCGCGATAATCCCATGGCTCATGCGATTCACCATAAGGGAGAGGTGAACTTGTTTTGACAGGAATTTAGCTACAAGTGTGTGCGAGTGTGCATATGCATGTGTGTTACTGCGTGGGTGTGCACATTAGCATACATTCGCATTTGTTAGCATGCACATCTAAGACCCAGGTTTAAGGGGGTGTTAGCTACCGCCTCCTAGTTTTTATATCCCAGTAAAGATGACTGATCTCCCTCTCTCTCTCTCTCTTCCATCTTTTGCTCTTTAAAGTGAAGCCAGTCTTTTATGAGAGGAGAATCAGGGTGATGAGCCCAGCAGGAAGGGCTGTGCCGTGGGGCACCGAGGGCCTCCATAACTCTTAGTGGATCCTGGAGGATCCGGCCTCCCTCTCATCCACCCCCTGGAGCTAAACCTGGGTGCCCTCTCACCTAAAGTCCCTCTCGTACTGCGCTGGAAGCTGGGATGATCCCAAGGAAGCCCGGCTCTGGGGTGTATTTAAGGGGGTAGCTATCTGAAATAAGGAAACCCTTATGAGAGGGCTTTTGTAGGCTAACTCATACGTGGATCAGCTTCTTTGTAGAAACTCCAATTATATTTAGAATATTGTAATAGACATAACTGCGTAGGTAAGCTAAGATTTACATTTTCTTGATTGCCAAGAACATGTATGGGGGTCGTATCTATTAGCAATGTAACATGAATATTGGCATGCATGGCTGGTGGTATATCAGATGGACAATTTGTAGTACAGCCAAGGCAAATGGAGACAAATGACAGTTGCCTGTTGATTTTAGGGAACTGTTTTGAAATGGGCTCGAGCGCTGCTTGTTCCATCATCTGAAGTGATGAGAATTGATGTCAGACATTATGCTTGATCAGCTACGGCCACTATATTTGCCCACGGGAAATGTTGACGAACACTCAAATCATGCGCTTTGACTGAGTCTGCATCTCTGCGCTGCTTTCAGCTGTCGAAATGTATTTCTCCCCTTCCACACTGCTCTCTCCTCACTTTTAATGTTTTCTCTTGGCTTTCTCACTTCATCTCAGGAGAATATGATTTGTCATGGGGGAGATAGAAGAAAAATGTTTACTCCAGGAAAAACGTGTCTCTAACGCCCCTTAATGTATTATTTTAAAAGAATTGACGCAGTGGCACGGAAAAATATTAATTTATCACGCCATCAAGCACAGGAACAGCTGCAGAGAGGAATGGGTGTAAATTGCGAGACGCTGACAATGCCTGCGTTACAGATGGATTTCTCTGTCTGCATTTCATATTGAGATGCGGGGTGAAAAAAAAGCAATTTCGTCAGCTCTCGTCAAAACTTTCTGACTGGGGTAATTTTTATCCATTAGCTTTCTGCCGCTCGCCTCTGCCAATTTTCTATCCTTCACTTTCCATGTAGAAGAAGAGCTGCCCCGGGGAGAGATCTCTCTGGCTGTAATAGCATCTGTTTTCAATGTAAAAATGGACATAGTTACATTATCTGCCGGAATCACACTGTCCCCCTCCCTTTCTCCTACACACACTCTCATCTGAGTGTTGTTGAATTATATGCAGGGATAAGAATTGATATCAAACAAGCATGTGAATTACCTCAAAGGACAATTTCAAATTGTCTCTACAATTGATGAAATTGGGAGTGATTCTGCTGTGATGAAGATTGCCTTGTCTGAAAATCAACAGTTTAGCTCTGGCTTAATTTTTAGATATTACATGGTTGGATGGGTGTAAGTAAAACTCCACCTAACCCTCTATTTGGCAAGGTGGGTTTTGCACCAGATTGCTCACTGTACAACTGTCTGAGAATATGAGAGGAGTGAATAAGGCTTGATTTCAGACTGTGTAAAAAAAAGAAAAAAAAGATTTACTTCATATTACATACTTTGTCACAGCAGAAGAATAATAGTGTTATATTTAAAACCCGGATAAACAATACATTTTGATTGAATTGGGTCCTCGGCTACTCTCCTGGCCAAATAATCAACGATCACTCCAATACCTCTCCACATCCCCATCAGTGGCCCTTCATGCCCTTATGCACTGCTCTAGGATCAGCTTTCCCAACCCCACTCCTAACTAGAAGGCAGATCTGATTAAACTTATAAAACTGACCCTGGATCAGTGCTGGGGGTAACTTCCTACTTCTTTTTACTCTGCAGGAGCCAGACTGACCATCCGACTGGCCATTATCAGTGCGGCAAAGTTGCCAAAAAGGATTACTATGTATCAGCAAAGTCCACAGCTCTCCCCCAGCCTGACCGTCCAACCGGAGAACCACAACACTCTAATGCATGGACACTCAACACCTTTTGGCAGAGATTAGAAAAGCCAATGATGGCTTATCAAGAGAGAGGGTCAATAAGATATTGAGGCTACAGTGGTCACTCCAATTAAAGCTAGGGGTGCCGGATAGAGATTATGGCATAGTTCACATCCAGCTTTGGTCACGAGAGGAGCCCTGTTCAACTATGGATTGTGTGGAGGCCCCTGGGAATGTGAAGACCAGATAGGGAGCTAATCTGAGAATACTGAGGGCTGAGGGGGAGAAGGACAAGAGTTGACAGGGGAGGGATTGGAAATCGGTACAGGAGAGGAAGAGATGAGGAGAGGAAAAAAAGAGGAGAGGAAGGTATAGGCGAGGACGAGAGGAGAGGAAAGGTTGTGTGTACGTTGGTGCATTTGTGTCCACATCCTCTGCTTCAAACATGTATCTAAAAAAAATATATATTCCTCTGCCAGCGGTACATTTCGAGACAAATTCTGCCGGCAGCAAAAGAAATGAGTATACTCAGTTTCAGATCACTAATTCTCAATTTCATCTATAATGCAGAAAATGAATTTTTACACTGCGCTCATTTAACATAAATAATCTTATAATGAGAAAGGAAATAGCTGTGCAAGGAGTGTCAGAAATGAAATTGCATGGAGATTTCTTTTCAGGTGACAGCGGGAGAGAAGAGGTAAAAAGCTCAGAAAAGACTGAGTTAATAAAGAAAACATGTTGTCAGTTTGCAATCTCTCCCACTTCAAGCATAATTCAATTTCCCCTATGAAAGGAGATACAGTTTTTAATTAAATTTGTTTTAGTTTTCTTACAAGGTGCAATAGGTGAGAGACCTCAATTATAACGTTCTAATTAAAAAAAACACAAAAATAAATAAATAAATGTACCCCGACAAAAAAAAAATGTGGAGGAAACCTGAGAAGCTTATGAAGTTCCTGCTATCGCATCAGTCCCATTAAAAGGGAGAGGAATGGCTAAAATTGAAAGTGACGGTAGCGTCTTTAGGAGGCACCATTTGATTTCAAAATTATCATATTTTCAGAGTCAATAATAAAATGCTTATGATAGCGCTAGCTATGCTGACGGGCTTTAATAAGATAGGGCCAGTGGAGCGCAGCGGACGGAGCGGAATGCAGTGCCAAGTGTGTGTGTGTGTGTATTTGTATTTGTGTGTACGCGAGTGGTGTGTATGCGTGTGTGTGTGAGTGAGAGTGTCTGTGAGAGAGAGCATGAAGTGTGAGGTGTGTGAGTCTGAACAAGTGTGCGAGGCAATGTCATAAGACTGCTCTTCTAAAGAAAAATACTCATCAGGTGAGGCTTGCAAAGGTTTTTAAAGTCCCCGTGCAGGCAAAATTCAGTTTTTCATGCATTTTCTATCATATTGTACAACAGCTGATGAAACTAACACTGCAAAAGTAGAGTTGATCAGGCTACTGCTTGTGGCCTGTGGAATGTTGTCCCACTCCTCTTCAATGGCTGTGCGAAGGAACTGGAACACGCTGTCGTACACGTCAATCCAGATCATCCCAAACATGCTCAATGGGTGACATGTCTGGGGATTATGCAGGCCATGGAAGAACTGGGACATTGTCAGCTTTCAGGAATTGTGTACAGTCCTTGCAATATTGGGACTTGTATTATCATGCTGAAACATGAGGTGATATCGGCGGATGAATGGCATGACTATGAGGCTCAGGATCTTGGCACGGTATCTCTGTGCATTTAAATTGCCATCCATAAAATGCAATTTTGTTCGTTGTCCGTCACTTATGCCTGCCCATACCATAAACCCACCGCCACCACAGGGCACTCTGTTCACAACGTTGACATCAGAAAACTGCTCACCCACATGACGCCATCTGTACAGTTGAAAATGGGATTAATCCGTGGTGAGGACAACGAACTGCAGTCAGGTCAAGATCGTGGTGAGGACGACGAGCATGCAGATGAGCTTCCCTGAGACAGATTCTGACAGGTTGTGCAGAAATTCTTTGGTTGTGCAAACCCACAGTTTCATCAGCTATCGGGTGGCTGGTCTCAGACGATCCCGCAGGTGAAGATGTCGGATGTGGAGGGCTGAAGTGGTTACGCGTGGTCTGCGGTTGTGAGGCCGGTTGGACGTACTGCTAAATTCTCTAAATGACATTGGCTTATTGTAGAGAAATTAACATTAAATTCTCTGGCAAAAGCTCTGGTGGACATTCCTGCAGTCAGCATGTCAATTGCACGCTCCCTTAAAACTTTAGACATCTGTGGCGTTGTGTTGGGTGACAAAACTGCATGTTTTAGAGTGGCCTTTTATTGTCCCCAGCACAAGGTGCACCTGTGTAATGATCATGCTGTTTAATCAGCTTCTTGATATGCCACACCTGTCAGGTGGATGGATTATCTTGGCAAAGGAGAAATGCTCACTAACAGGGATGTAAACAAATTTGTTCACCTCATGAAACATGGGACCAACACTTTACACGTTGCGTTTATATTTTAGTTCAGTGTAAGTTATCTCATAAGGTACTCCCTGGCATTCATCATGGTACCTGCAATGATATTGCTGTTGTAGTGTCTGTGACTATCATTAAATGTGAAGACTGTTATTTTATCAAATCAATTCTCTATGTTTAATCATTATTACGTGATTAAACTAATCATGTAAACTTTAATTAACTAGGAAGTCGGGACACCACGGGAAAATATTTATAGAGTCTCTATTTCCCGAATCGATTCTTCAGATATTTTCATATCTTATCAAAACAGTCGCTTATTAATGAATTATTATTACCTCATCAGTTCTCATTACTGAACGTCACAAACCCTTGGACATCTGCACAAACCCTAGCCTAAATTATGAATCAGCGATATACAAATTGGTTAACTAACTAACTAACTAACTAACTAAATTAACTAACTAAATAATCACAGAAATACATAAAACAAACAGTAGATATTTGTGTTATTACATGATACAAAGAAAAAGTGGGCAGCGTATTTTATGACCGAGCATAAAACAGCCGACTTCCCACTGTCCCCCTCTTCGAGAGAGAGCACGCTGTAGAGAGGACCCACTGTAACCTGATCCTTCAGATCGTCACAGGAGAGTTATGATACTGTTTAATTTGACCGCAGGTCTGTTTAAATGATACCTTGTTAATACTGTGGGTGGTTTCAAATATAACTTTTGTGTCAGCTGATACCATGCAGTGGTGTAGTGGAAAGTAAACACATTTTGCACACCTTTTTTTTATTGCCCAACAGTCTACCCACCTTTTGCGGAAAAATGCTTTTTTAAAAACTTTTCAACGCGACCGGTAAACAGAGCTTACCCACCTATTTTTTTTTACCACTATGTCACTGTTACCATATATGGGCAAGCAGAGAAACATCTGGGGATAAGCTTGATAGCCCATGAGTTAAGCCTAATCTTCTCACCGTCCAAACGTTATCCAACCACTACTCTTTAACTCTCCAGGAAGGCATCAATGGGCTTTATCATAAGATCACATAAGATCAAGTGATTCTGAAAAAATATAGGGAAATGGACATGCAGTGTTGATAAATTACTTAATGGAAGGGCAGCTTGAATAGTGTTAACAACAAAACCTGACGTCCGTGACAATGCTTCACAAAAGGGCCATGCATAAAGAATATACTGTACATCTTACTGTACTCTATGATACATAATATACAATGCCATAATCCCCAAATATCAATTAAACATTTTTGAGACACACATCTATGCAGAATCGCATTAGTGGAAACTTAGGCAATTCTCAGGGAAGACCTGGTTGCAGCTACATACACTACATGACCAAAAGAATGTGGACACCTGCTTGGCGAACATCTCATTCCATGATAATGGGCATTAATATGGAGTTGGTCCCCCCTTTGCTGCTATAACAGCCTCCACTATTCTGGGAAGGCTTTCCACTACATGTTGGAACATTGTTGTGGGGACTTGCTTCCATTCAGCCACAAGAGCATTAGTGAGGTCGGGCACTGATGTTGGGTGATTCAGCCTGGCTCGCAATCGGCGATCCAACTCATCCCAAAGGTGTTTGATGGGGTTGAGGTCAGGGCTCTGTGCAGGCCAGTCAAATTCTTCCACACCGATCTCGACAAACCAATTCTGTATGGACCTCGCTTAGTTGCATTGTGCGTTGTCATGCTGAAACAGGAAAGGGCCTTCTCCAAACTTTTGCCAAAAAGTTGGAAGCACAGAATCATCTACAATGTCAGACCATTATTCCTCCTCCACCAGACTTTACAGTTGGCACTATGCATTGGGGCAGGTAGCGTTCTCCTGGCAACCACCAAGTGCAGATTTGTCTGTAGGACTGCCAGATGGCGAAGCGTGATTCATCACTCCAGAGAACATGTTTCCACTGCTCCACTGTCCAATGGCGGTGAGCTTTACACCACTCCAGCCAACGATTGGCATTGCACATGGTGAACTTAAGCTTGTGTGCGACTGCTTGGCCATGGAAACCCACTTCATGAAGCTCCTGATGAACAGTTCTTGTGCTGACGTTGCTTCCAGAGGCAGTTTGGAACTACATTAGGTAGTGAGTGTTGCAATTGAGGATAGACAATTTTTACACGCCACGCACTTCAGCACTCGGCGGTCCAGTTCTGTGAGCTTGTGTGGCCTGCCACTTTGCAGCTCAGCTGTTTTTTCTCGTAGACATTTCCAATTCACAATAACATTGATGGTGCCATGTTGAAAGTCACTGAGCTCTTCAGCAAGACCATTCCACTGCCAAGGTTTGTCTATAGAGATTGCGTGGCTGTGTGCTCGATTTATACACCTGTCAGCAACGGGTGTGGCTGAAATAGCCGAATCCACTAATTTGAAGGGGTGTCCACATACTTCTGTATATATAGGGTATGTTCAAGTCGCATTTTAGGTTCCTAACCCTTTTCCTAACCTTAACTGAATTCTCCTAACCTGCCATGTTAATTCTCCTAACCTGCTGCGAAAGTAAGTTATTCTTGTCAAAACTGGAAGGCCTGCCATGAGAACAGCGTCAGTTTCCACTAATTCAATACACCCACATCTACAAGTAGTCACACAGCACCTATGCACACATGGAGAATTGGATAGGAACGTTATATGTACTTCATATACACATATTAGTTACTGAGATTTTCAGACAGACCTTGCGCAAGCCGAGAGGCCCCATCTATCTTCCACAGACAGGTGCACAGTAGGCCCTCCCCTCCCCTTGACTCTCTGAGTCAATATATTACCCACCGGCACCATACACATTTACAACATGGCATGCATGATATATCATACATCTCCGCGACGACCTCATTGATATCATATTAGGAAAAAGATAAACTAACAGCCCATTGGGCACCAAGTGTAGATGTTTTCATTAGAACACCCCTCATTGATTCCCCTGTTGGTCTCTGTCTTAAATGGCACCCTATTCCCTCTTTAGTCCACTTCTTTTGACCAAGGCCCATCGGGCTCTGGTCAAAAGTAGTGTCCTATATAGGGAATAGAGTGTCATTTGGGACTTAGCCTTGGTAATCTCCACTGATGAAGTGAGTGGGTAAAAATATGCATATCTCAGTGATTACTATGGGCCCATCCCAACCACAGTCATTAGGCCTGCCAAGAGGACGACCTGGGACTGGCTGGAAACATGGATAATTGTCTCTGGGTACGTCAGGGGAAACGGCTGGGGTCCTGGAGGGCAAAGAACGAGGGGGGAAGAAGGAGAGAGGGAGGGAGGGGAGAGAGAGAGAGAGGGGAGAGGGAGGGAGTATGAGTTGCTAGGGGGACATGAGATGTGCTCTGAATCCCTGATGAGGTGCACCCCTCCCACCACCAACCCCCTGCCTCCCAGGCCTCTAGGGGAAAGGCCTAGCACACATCTGGGTTGTAAGTTCAAGAGCTGCATTCTAATACGCTCTTGACTACCAAAGAGATCCATGTCATTCTCAAGCCTCCTCATTTCCTGTGTACCGGGACAGTGCAAACTGTTATTGACAAAATGATGGCACATGTAGAAGGTGTTTTTTTCAAATGCATTTAATTTTAGCTCCTGAAATAACATGTTCCAATTTAAATGAAACTCAATCTACGTCAACTTGAATTCCATGCTGTTCTACAGGTTCTGGATGACTAGATCGATGACTGGCATTCCGCTAGGTAGCTAGGAAGTCTTTAAGATGCCATAAGCCTGACAAAGACATCCAATAACATCCACAAGGCTTTGTCCATTAATGATTACATAAATATTATTGACACTGCCACGGGAGATGATTTATGGTTGAGAAGGTCTATTATACACGCAAGTGAGAGCATCATTAGAATCTCCACTGCCACTCATGGACAGGCAGTGCCGCTTTTATGAAAAGCAGGCAATGCCCTGTCCTTTCAAATAACCTTTCCCTGGAGAACAGGAAGAGACAGACAAAAGAAGTGAAGAAGAAAAGAGATAGAGAGAAATGAGGAGGAGGAGAAAAAGACAGATGGTGGCAGAGAATACCTCAACATTTTAACAACATTAGAACAAGGCGGCAAGTTCTCTTTTCTTTTGTTGGGAGGGGGAGGGGTGGAGGGTGGCATTATTGCACACATAGGGCTGTCAGGGCCACGTCTGAACCCTTCATTAGATATGCGAGCGCATTAGCGGCAACGGCTGTCTTGGTAAAGGTCAGGGTTGGAGGAGGATGCTGGGACGAGCACTCGGTAGAGAGGGGAGCGGTGAGCTGAAACCTTCAGGCTTGTGTCTCAAATGGCACCCTTTTCCCTGTAGTGCACTACCTATGACTGGGTCTCTGCCCAGGCTCTGGTCAAAAACGTGCACTATATAGGGAATAGAATTCCATTTGGGACCCAGGCCTTCAGGCTCACCTATTTGAACTTCAATCATTTTGGCCCCGGGCTTAATAGGTCCCCCGGGAGGATCAGAGGAGAGAAAAGGCGAGGGGGAAACAGCCTTAATGGGACATCACGCCACCTTGACATTTTAATTAAGAAGATTCCATTTTAGCATGTGCCACAAAGTTGGGCACGTACATAGAGCACTACAGAACATGTACATGTTAAAAAATATGTTGAAAATATAATAACTACACACTAACCAATTTCTTTGTTCCACAAATAGACAAAGTTGGGCACGCACAGACAGAACCCTACAATACATGTAGGCCCACATGTTAAACACTTGTTGGAAATACAATAACAATTGTGTGATTATTGTAACGCACATTTAATTGTAACATGTTATAAATTAATTGTAACATATCTTTGCTTTAATCTGAAACCATGAAGAGCTTGTTGGGACATAAGAGTAAGTTCCCACCTTTCAAATGTACTGAAAACAGGCTATCAAGCCATTCCACATGCCATAGAACATGTTAGAATTGCAAACAAAATGTGTTAATATTGTGTGCAATTTCCAGTAGGTCAATGTAAAGGTGATCAAATGACGATATGTCATCTTTTAGTGGTGTTTCTTTAACTCGGATGGTGAGATGATGAGCACATGGATATGGTGCTATAGCTTGGTGGAGGGACGTCAGTGAAATGGAGAAAGAAGGAAATATGTAACTGGAATATGGACTTCAAGGTCAGTTCATATGTACACTGTGTGCACCTGATATGCAACTGACTTGAATTCAGTTGTGTGAAAGCACTGTGCAATATGGTATTATGGTCAAACTTACTGCAAAGCATGATGAAAATATTGAATGTTAAGGATTGCATATGCACTGATCTTACAAATAGTATTCTCTCTGTTTACGTCTCAAACACATGGAGGGCTACATAGCAACACAAACACACACACACGCACGCACGCGCACACACGCACGCACGCACGCACGCACCCACACTTCTTCCTATTGTCTTTTACCTTCCTTGAAATTGCACCCAGTCAGTGCAGTGAACTGAATGGACTTCACTCCAGTTCCTATTTTGATAAATCCCATCTTGAGCTATGAAGAAAGAAGCAGTTATCGATCGAGAGGCCACCTAATTTATCACACTGCCTGAAATTCCTAAAAAAATATTTGACCAGGGGGGTTATTCAATACAATTTTCTTCCTCTGCACTCATAATTAAACTGGTCTTCTTTTCTAGCCAAAAAGTGAGTGATGACAGCTGTCAGAGGGAGGAGATTTGTGACATAAACTCTCTCTTTGGTGCTTTTTCCTCACTGCAGGCTTCATTTACACTATGAATTGTCTCTGTGCTCACAAATCACCGATTTAAACACTTGCAACTGTATTGAGAAAAATGCCTAGTCGCCCTTTACTTTAGGCCTTATATTAAAAAGTAATAATCTGTGTTATTACAATGTAACATGCTAGTAAATACATGCAGTTATTGCGATCTCTATTTAAGCTTTTAGTGATGTGAGTTGTTGCACTGGTTATGTTTGAACAAACGAGATACAACAATTTCCAATAAGGAAACACATGTAATGGCACTGGACTGCACAGGACTCCTCTGTTGTTACATAAAGGAGCACAGAGAAATGTCAATCTTCAGATAGAGATAGATCGATAGATAGACCCTATTGACTAAAGTGCATTGATAACCACCTTTGACGTTGCTCTTCCCAAAATGAACATGTATCTGCTCCCTTTGCAGTGAACCGAGTAGATCAGAATGGTTCCAGGGGAGCTAGGCTACCTCAAGAGCATCAATACAAATTCATGCACATGGTAGAACCAGGGACGGCATTCATCAGCGTAACCTTGCAATGATGGGATGGGGAAAAAGGGAAAATAGATAGAAGCTCTCCACCTCTCTTCCAGTAGATATATCACAGATGAGAAGGAGGAAGACTAGGGAAGAGGAGTGAGTGAGTGAGTGAGGAAAAAAGGGAAGGGAGTTGTGTGTGTGTGTCTCTCCACCTGGGAGTTATCTCTTGTGTCCCAGGTCTAGATTCGTTACCAAACGTCGCCATAACTCTGGGCGCCGAGGCTGTTTGCGGTGGCTTCTGTCGCGGGTTCATCATTACGCTGATAGCTTAACATTCACAGGGAAACAAAGTAGATTCCCACCAGTGTAGATCACTCCCAGCCCTGCCCAGGAACCATAGGGAGAAACTGACCTACACCAACACAAAACCATTCAACATGGCCAGAGGAAAATAACCAACACATTGTTGTACATCAACCTAATTTAATTTGTCCATGGGTCGTTAGCTGCTCTTTGTAAACATTTCACATGAATGGGCAATCTTCATTTTTTTGAATGCTTTTTAACATCCCCTTGTTGATGTGTGTATATGTAGGGCAGCCCAGCACCAGAAGTTACTTTTCTTATCAACTGTATGCAAGACTGTGCTATGTATTTTAGGAATTCAATATTCTCTGTGTTGGTCTTGCCAACCACCATTGTCACACCTCTGAGAAGCATCAAGTAGTTCTGTAATTTAATTGGAGGTTAACTTTACACTAATACGGTTGGTTAACAACTCAGGTTTTGAATCCAAACAACTGTTTAGTTGTATATTTTCTTTCTGACACTGGGGCTTTTTGAGCTTTGCTATTGCTCTATTTCTTTGCTGGCTTTTCTCCCACTTCTTATGGAGACTCTTCGGGTAGGCTCGCTCAATATAAATGGCGCCAGAGATGCGGGAAAGAGGAGTGTGTTGGGTGAATATGTAAAACAAAAAAAAGGTACAGGTGTTGTTTCTGCAGGAGACACATAGTGATGTGTTGAATGTAGTCGATTGGGGGCTCTGGTGGAAAGGGGTAAGTGTGTTGAGCCATGGGACAAATCTTAGTGCAAGGGTGGCAGTCCTTTTTGCACCGGGTCTGTCTGTAAAAATGTTCTTCCTTGAAGGAGGTGTGTAGTGGTAGGCTGCTTGTTGTTAAAGCAGAAATTAACAACATGGGTTTTGTCTTTATAAATGTGTATGCGCCTAACACAGGGAGAGAGAGAGGGGGGTTCTATTTGGGAGTCTTAGACAGGAACTCTCACAGGTAGCACCTGAGGAGATGCTGGTTGTCGGAGGGGACTGGAACTGTACAATGGATTGACAAAAGACAGAAATGGGGAAGAGCCTCATTCAGTGTCAGTGGGAGTGTTAAGGAACATCATTAATCAGCTCGACCTAGTGGATGTTTGGAGAACTAAACATCCCAACACAAGACAGTATACATGGGTAAAGGTTTTTGGGGCTAGGGTGAGTGCAGCCCGACTTGATCGGTTTTACATGTCTAGGAATCGGAGCAATAGGCTGTTGGGCGCTACCATTCTCCCGGTGGGGTTTTCCGATCACCACATAACCATGGCTCGGCTGTCTATTTCACCAGGGCCCCGGCAGGGGCTGTAACCCAGATGTCCCCCGGTCATGCACCGGGGGTCGATGGACTCCCAGTGGAGTTTTATAAAAAATTCAGGGGAATAATTGGATAGGACTTCTTTTGTGTGTTGTGTGAATGCGTCGGGGTAGGAGAGTTGCCGATGAGCTGCCGTCGGGCGGCTCTGACTCTCCTGCCCAAAAAAGGGGACTTGTGTGAACTTAAGAACTGGAGGCCTGTGACATTACTCTGTGCGGACTACAAGATATTTGCCAAGGTCCTCTCCAACAGACTGAAGTCCCGTTTGGACAGTACATAAGGTCCAAACATATTGTGTACCGGGGCACTCAATCACGGACAACTTGTTCAACATGTTGGATTTGTCGAAAGGTTCTAATGTGAACTTTGGACTGGTCTCTTTAGATCAAGAGAAGGCTTTTGATCGAGTGGACCATGAGTATCTGTTTAATGTGATGTTTGGGTTTGGGAAGAGTTTTTTGACCTGTGTGAAGCTGTTGTATGCTGGGGCGTCATGTATGGTCAAGGTGGGATGGGGGCTCAGTAGGCCCGTCTGGGTGAGACGGGGCATTAGACAAGGATGCCCTCTATCTGGGCAGTTATACACATTAGCCATTGAACCTTTTTTAGGGCTGCTACCCAGGAGACGGCAGGGAGTGTGCTGGATAGGCATGGATGTAGTGACAGGCATAGCAGTGTCAGCATATGCAGATGACGTTTCTGTGATGGTCAGGGATGGTCAGGATATGCAGGCACTAGAGACCAGTCTGAAGGTGTACGAGGGAGCTTCTTCAGCTAAGGTGAACTGGGGCAAGTGAAAAGCTCTGTTATGTGGGGCATGGGGGGATAGGGCCCCTCCTCTGCTTTCAGTTGGTTTGCAGTGGGGTTGTGAAGGGCTTAAAGTGTTGGGGGTGTACCTGGACTTGGAGAAGTGGGTCAGGAAGAACTGGGAGGGGCTGTCACAGGCAGTGGTGTCAAGACTGGCCAGGTGGAGGTGGCTCCTGTCCCAAGTGTAATATTGAGGGAGGGTGCTGATAATCAACAACCTGGTGGCTTCTTCCCTGTGGCATAACTGGCTGTCCTCAACCCCCCCGCCCTCTGCTCGCAGACCTGCAACGCAAGCTGATGGACTTTTTCTGGTCGGGCCATCACTGGCTGAGGGCAGCAGTGTTGTACATGACCGTCCACGAAGGAGAACAGGGCCTGGTGGAACTGGAGAGCAGGATGGCTGCTTTCCGGCTAAAGGTGGTGCAGAGACTGCTGTACCATACTGATGTTGGCTGGAGGGAACCAGCATGCGCGCTGCTGAGGAGAGCTGGCGGATTAGGGTTGGACCGGCAACTGTTCCTCATGAAGCTGGAGAGGCTCATAATTTCACCAGAATAAGACCCTCGATATTTATTGCAAAGAAGAATCGAGACCACCGTGCATTTTCACCACCCTGTGAAGTTCATCGTAGATTACAGTATTTCATCTGTAGCCTAATAAACTGCATTGTTTCCCAAGTCATAGTGGGAGGACCACAGACCATGTTATCGTATGACTCCAAGTTTACTTTGATCTGAGGATTATTAAAACAATATTTGCACTTGAAGGCAAACCACTGCCATTTCTCGCATAATTAATTTTACTGACACAAAAAGGTCCCACCATGTCGAACAAAAAAATAATCTGTCGGCATTAATAAAATTGTACCGACACTTCCTGTTTCTATCTGAGCCGTCATTGTTTATTTTTATACGGAACGACTTTACTCGCATAAAAACTGTGGATGGAAACGTGGTTAATGAATAGGATACATTTATGCAGAATTGCATTAGTGGAAACCAAGACTGTTCTCAGGGCAGACCTGGTTGTAGCTACTGTAGAAATGTTTGAGTTGCATTGGGGACAATTATAGAATTTTACCTTACCCTAATCCTTTTCATAACCTTAACCTAATTCTTAACCTAAACTTAATTGTTACTTGTGATAGTAGAGGGCAAAAATGCATTGAAAGTGTTTTTTGAAAGCAGGACTAAAAGTGAGCTTTAGGAAGCGATAATATGATGGCCACTAATGGTTGCAGTTGAGATCAGCTGTGGGGGTGATTTTAGCACATATTGATGGTTTAAAGAGAAATCAGCTGGTGATAATCTGGTGGCCATCGATGGTTGCAATTGACCCGCTGAGTATACCATAAAACCTAACCGAGCCTACAATATGACATATACATGATGTGATGGGTTTACTGCCGCAGCGTGGCAAGAAGTAACATCCTAAAAAACACCACAACATAAATGGCTCCTAGCTTCCCAGGCATATGATACTTTCTGTTCCTAACACTAAAACTGAAACTAAATAATATAAAAAGGAAATATAAACGTTTTTTTTAAATCAAACTTAAACTAAACAAAATCGACTAAAGTGGATATTTTTAAAGTGTTCTTCTTTGTGGAGCACACAGAGTAACAACAGACACAGGCAATGCCTTTTTTGTTTCTAACACGACGCTACAAATCCATACAGGTAAATGTTGTTGGGCTATAGCTGTATTTTCGCTCCTTCTGGAAAAAAATACAAAGAAATCAACAACTGAAGACTGGTGTGAAGCACAAACAAATATTATTATTTTTGTATCTGATCTTGTCCCAATAAATTATAAAACAATGAACTGTCAAATGGTAAACTACAACAATTTACATTTAAATTGGATATTTCATTGATGGAACATAAACGCCATTGATAACTCAAGGTTACTTGTGTAACCCTGGTTCTGTGAGAATATGAGTGAGATGTCTCACTATGGGATACGACTAGGGGGAGTCTCACAAGCTTGAAGTATGCAATCACACAACGTCTAAGGTGTTGAGTGGTGAGTGGCAAATGAGGTGAGCCCCTCTCCTTCATAAAGGGAGCCACTTGCCCACCCACTGGTCATTCTTGAGCATGCCTCTCTTCCTTATTGTGAGCAGGGAAATGGTATTGCGAGCAGGGAAATGCAGTGTGACATGTCACTCATATTCTCATAGAACCCGGGTTGTTGTGATTTTGGCAATGGGTAGTCCTCTATTAGTTGCTTCACATGGGGCACCAGAATATGTTGTGACTTTGGCTATGGATATTCAAGATCATTTATTGACAAATGACTAATAATTAATAGATCTAATGTATTGTAATTATTTTGGTTATCCTATCCAAATTAATCTAAGGGGGGCACCATTTAGGGTTTTTCTATAGATAGACCCTTTAATTAACTTTATCAGTAGCTATGATTAAGTGTTGTACCAATCCTATATCAACAACAGTCTTAATCAACAGTCAGTCACTGCAGTATATTCTGAACGTTTTCTGGCTTGGAAACTTCAAGGACGCAATCGCTTGTAAATGAACTCAAGGCCACAGATAATTCATTTTAAGGTTTTATTCACCAGACTAAATAAGTTGGAAAATGAGGTAGTTCATGGACACGATGGTAAGGCAGTGTATAGGCTAATGGAATACAATCAATCAAATCAAATGTATTTATGAAGCCCTTTTCACTTTTTACATCAGCAGATGTCAAAGTGCTTATACAGAAACCCAGCCTAAAACCCCAAATAGCACACAATGCAGATGTAGAAGCAAGGTGGCAAGAAAGAATTCCCTAGAAAGGCAAAACCTAGGAAGAAACCTAGAGAGGAACCAGGTTGAGGGGTGGCCAGTCCTCTTCTGGCTGTGCCGGGTGGAAATTATAAGAGTACATGGCCATTAATGCCAGATTGTTTTTCAAGATGTTCAAACGTTCATAGATGACCAGCAGGATCAAACAATAATCACAGTGGTTGTAGAGGGTGCAACACGTCAGTACCTCAGGAGTAAATGTCAGTTGGCTTTTCATAGCCGACCACTTTGCTGTTCTTCGTCAGAATGCACTCCCAGGACTTCTACTTCAACAACAAATGTTGTTTTGGTTCCAAATAATCCATAGTTATATTCAAATAGCTCCGTTTTGTTCGTGCGTTAAGGTCACTATCCGAAGGGTGACGCGCGAGCGCATTTCGTGACAAACAATGTCTAAATATTCCATTACCGTACTTAGAAGCATGTCAAACACTGTTTAAAATCAATTTTTATGCTATTTTCCTCGTAAAATAGCGATAATATTCCAACCGGGCAACGTTGTATTCATTCAAAGGCTGAAAGAAAAAAATGGAGTAGTCTCATGACCGCGCATCTTCAGTGTCACTGTCCCCAGGCTGACCACTTATAAATTCTGCTGCTGTTCTTTGCCCAGAGACAGCAGACACCCCATTCCACTTTCTGGCGGCTTTAGAGAGCCAATGGAAGCCTTAGAAAATGTCACGTTACAGCACAGATGCTGTATTTTTGATAGAGATGCAACAGAAGGACAACAAATTGTCAGACAGGGCACTTCTTGTATGGAATATTCTCAGGTTTTGGCCTGCCATATGAGTTCTGTTATACTCACAGACACCATTCAAACAGTTTTAGAAACTTTACAGTGTTTTCTATCCGAATCTACTAATTATATGCATATTCTAGTGTCTGGGCAGGAGTAGTAACCAGATTAAATCGGGTATGTTTTTTATCCGGCCGTGAAAATGCTGCCCCCTATCTCAAAGAAGTTAACTAACCTCCAGACGAGCTTCAATGCCATACAACACTCCTTCTGTGGCCTCCAATTGCTTTTAAATGCAAGTAAAACTAAATGCATACTATTCAACCGATCGCTGCCCGCACCTGCCTGCCCGTCCAGCATCACTACTCCGGACGGTTCTGACTTAGAATATGTAGACAACTACAAATACCTAGGTGTCTGGTTAGTCTGTAATCTCTCAACAAATTGGATGCAGTCTATCACAGTGCCATCTGTTTTTTGTCACCAAAGCCCCATATACTACCCACCACTTCGACCTGTACGGTCTCGTTGGCTGGCTTTCGCTTCATACTTGTCGCCAAACCAACTTGCTCCAGGTCATCTACAAGTCTCTGCTAGGTAAAGCCCCACTTTATCTCAGCTCACTGGTCACCATAGCAGCACCCACCCGTAGCACGGGCTCCAGCAAGTATATCTCACTGGTCACCCCCAAAGCCAATTCTTCCTTTGGCCGCCTTTCCTTCCAGTTCTCTGCTGCGAATGACTGGAACGAACTGCAAAAATCACTGAAGCTGGAGACGCATATCTCCCTCACTAGCTTTAAGCACCAGCTGTCAGAGCAGCTCACAGATCCCTGCACCTGTACATAGTCCATCTGTAAATAGCCCATCCAACTACCTCATCCCCATACTGTTTTTTTTGTTGCTCCTTTGCTCCCCAGTATCTCTACTTGCACATTCATCTTCTGCACATCTACCATTCCAGTGTTTAATTGCTATATTGTAATTACTTCGCCTCCATGGCCTATTTATTGCCTTACCTCCCATATTCTACCTCATTTGCACACACTGTACATAGACTTTGCTTTATCTTGGCCAGGTAGCAGTTGTAAATGAGAACCTGTTCTCAACTAAATGAAAAAATACAAATAATGCACTAGGGTGCAATGTAAGGTTCTGGTCCCCTTTTTGGGAGAGATGAAGACTCAGCGGTTCTACATGAATGATCAGAGTGTGTTGTTCATTCCTTTCAGGGGATTCTTCTGTTTGAGTAGGATGGTGCAAGTCAAAATTACGTACGGTAATTCTCACAACAATTGATCATTGAACCTCTAAGGCGTGGATCATGAAGATCTGAGTAAGAGTCTCACTACTTATAGTGTGGGAGGTCTCAGCCAGGAAGTGTCACAAAGACTGCCCGGTCACGCCTTCGAGTTTACCATAGGGCGTGTCAATAATGAAACAAAACCTAAGATTTGCTCATAAGTGTTCACAGAATGTTTTGAATAAACAAAAAATCTCTAGGATGAAATATGTAGTCTGTAGAGTACAAATATGACCATGGTAAAATCCATACATTTGATGTAACAGGGAACCACACATCATAACTCCTTTTAATGACACAGGAGGACCAGAAAATAAATATCACATTATATTAACATGTCATGAGTCATTCAGTTTAACCCATGCAGATCACGAGACGGTCTGTTTTCTGTCTGCTGGCTGCCCTCATTCACAGTCGTAAACAGGGAAGAAGAGAGGAGTTTGTCTTTCGATAGGGGGATGACCTCTCCCCTTTTCATTCCATTGATGCTGCACAGAGAATCTGTTTTCTACCACCCTCCTGAGGCTGAATGACTCCCCTTGTGGGCCCTTGAGTTATATTTCAAATACTCATTTCGACGTCTCGCAATAGGATATGGCCAACTCCGATAAGACAGACATGCTCTCCAAAGCCAGGGTAGTTCCAACAGCATCAGCCCTCAGAGGCTCCCACATCGAGGGAGTATGCTTGCCTGGCTACCCAAACTCATTGCTCTGGCCAAGCACTATGCCCATCCACGGACATCAGTGTCATCTCTGCAATGTGTCTGGATCTGACTACATCCCGATGATTTTTAGAAAGCAAACACATTCTAACCATTCTGATTGCTTATAGAAACCAATTGGTTGGGCCAGAGATAGAACACAAGTGGGCAAAGTGGCATTTTGAAAATGTTTAATTGGCTTTGATACTCTGATTGGTTAGAGATGATCCAATCGCTGATAAATTAGTTTTGTACAACAACCCTCATTTTGGTGTCACCACGAACAACTTCAACAATGAGACTCTCATGCTGAATTATTTAGCGAACTTAGAGCACGGATGAATTCAGTTTGAGTCGTCAGACAGAGAGTATGCCCAGCCAAGGTGCAGTGACATCCAGTCAGTAAAGACCTCAAACATTTGAGGGGTGGCCCAACATGCCATAGCGCAAATCTCCCTTAAGGATATCCCTTATAACAGTGCCCAAAAGGTAGCCATACCTCTGGTGGAATGAGATCTTCCAGGCCGTAGCCCTTGCTATTATATTTTCCAATACAATAACCTCCACTATCTCAAGATAGTCATTAGTTGTCGCTCTTGCACAATACTCATGCTTTCACCCAAGCAATTGCGCCAGGCGCATGCTGGACACAAATGGTGTAAACTCTACACTTTTGTAAAACGGGAAGAGAAGCTCCAGGCCATGACAACACAGTTGCCGCTGTCCCTATCCATGAAGGCGGGGTTTGGTTACCTAGGTACCTACTCTAGGAGGACCCTGGGGCAAAGCGTGTGCAGCCCTCTCACTCGCTTTTCAGGTGTAGAAGGGTAGATGGTAAAGCGGGTTAGAAAGAGAACTATTACTACTTTGCTCTTTAATAACTGTCCCCTCTGGGCTTGGGCCAAGACAGACGAGACACATAGCTGATCTTTTTCTTAGGATTAGGACATCTGGTTAACAGCATGTTACCTTCTTACTTTTAGCTACACCGGTTGACACTGTTCGACATTCCATTGGCAGTTTTCTGGTGCAAAAGCCCCGCTCCGTGACACTATATAGCCATACCTATTTCCACCTGCTAGGGATGCAGTCGAAGAGGATCAAGAATGTTTTGCAAGAAACACTATGCTCACACACCTCCGACGCTTTACGAGGTATCCCAGTTAACTGGGACACACTATCTGCCCCCCCCCCCCCAGCGCACCAATGTCCTGGGGTACATACACACTGGCACTTCACCAGTCCTTGAGAGCCCGTAGTGTGTTACCAATTGTTTTCTTGGTGACTATGGTCCCAGCTACCTTGAGATCATTGACAAGATCCTCCCGTGTAGTTCTGGACTGATTCCTCACCGTTCTCATGATCATTGCAACCCCACGAGGTGAGATCTTGCATGGAGCCCCAGGCTGAGGGAGATTGACAGTTATTTTGTGTTTCTTCCATTTGCGAATAATCGCACCAACTGTTGTCACCTTCTCATCAAGCTGCTTGGCGATGGTCTTGTAGCCCATTCCAGCCTTGTGTAGGTCTACAATCTTGTCCCTGACATCCTTGGAAAGCTCTTTGGTCTTGGCCATGGTGGAGAGTTTGGAATCTGATTGATTGATTGCTTCTGTGGACAGGTGTCTTTTATACAGGTAACAAACTGAGATTAGGAGCACTCCCTTTAAGAGTGTGCTCCTAATCTCAGCTCGTTACCTGTATAAAAGACACCTGGGAGCCAGAAATCTTTCTGATTGAGAGGGGGTCAAATACTTATTTCCCTCATTAAAATGCAAATCACTTTATAACATTTTGGAGATGTGTTTTTCTGGATTTTTTTGTTGTTATTCTGTCTCTCACTGTTCAAATAAACCTACCATTAAAATTATAGACTGATCATTTCTTTGTCAGTGGGCAAACGTACAAAATCAGCAGGGAATCAAATACTTTTTTCCCCTCACTATAGGTGTTCCTTTTGTCCAGGTGTGAAAGGGCAGTGTGGAGCGCAATGGATATTGCATCATCTGTGGATCTGTTGTGGTGGTATGCAAATTGGAGTGGGTCTAGGGTTTCTGTGATAATGGTGTTGATGTGAGCCATGACCAGCCTTTCAAATCACTTCATGGCTACAGACGTGAGTGCTACGGGTCGATAGTCATTTAGGCAGGTTACCTTAGTGTTCTTGGGTACAGGGACTATGGTGGTCTGCTTGAAACATGTTGGTATTACAGACTCAGACAGAGAGAGGTTGAAAATGTCAGTTTAGAAACTTGCCAGTTGGTCAGCGCATTTTCGGAGTACACGTCCTGGTAATCCGTCTGGCCCTGCGACCTTGTGAATGTTGACCTGTTTCAAGTCTTACCCACATCGGCTGCAGAGAGCATGAACACATGTTCGTCTACAGCTGTTGTTTACGAAGCATGTGACAAATAAAATGTGATTTAGATTTATTGAAAATTTAACCCACTAGGAAATGGGTGTTTTCATAACGAACTGAAGCTTGTATCCCTTCGTAATAGTAGAAAATTCTCCGCTATGAGAAAGAGCTGTCCACAATCCTGATGACTCATGGTCAACATAGGCTGTGTGGTGGCATCCTCTGGTGACTTATAAGAGAATCACTTTAATCTGAATTAAACAGGTCTGTGCTCCTGGTTTCAAGGAGACAGTGATGTATTTATGGAGGCACAGTGCTGTTAGGCACGGAGTGAGGACAGTGCTTGTTGGTGACTAACATGTACTCGTCCAGCCTCGGTTTGAACCTCAAAAGGGGCTAAGGGGAGAGTTTTAACTTGGAGGGCACTTGGGGAAGTTAGCACAAAAACGACTGAACATTACTAGAGAGCCAAGCTAGCAGTGGTACAGCCAGCCTTGACGCGTCAGCTAGCCTGTTTCATGCCGTCTCGTAGTGGGGCCAGCTCAGTTATTAAGCACTAAGCAAACTAAATACGAGAGCTAATCTAGCAATACCTAGACTGATTAGCTCGCTGGTGTTAGTCATGCGGACTAGTAGCATGGCTTAGGTACACGGTAAACCGTTACAACACCGAACTCGTTTGAGAGCTTAACTAGCTAGTGTTCACCTATTTGGCTAATGGCTTAGCTAACTAATACCAAGTTAGCCGAAGACAACCATATGAATAGAGTTGTTTCTACAATCTTGATTCTCTTTTGACCATAGTACCATGAGGTGTAGCTGAAAACAAGTGAGTGTTAGGTGTACTTAACAAAAGAAGAAAGGCGGCCAGTAGTAGCTGGCTTTTCAGAATTGCCGTGAATTAGCCTTCACAGGTGTGAGCCAGCTCATTAGAAGTTTCGCGGCTAATGGCTAGCTGAAGTGAGTACTGTATTAATGCTATAGCCATGAGGTTAGTGTAAGTGTTAGCTAGCTAGTAACCACCTCATGAGGCTAAGGGCTTAGCACAGTGCTAGCCGAATGGAACAACAACGTGGGTGCGTTGTTTGAATTCCGGCTGAAAATCTCCCACGACCGTAATCCTGTGGGGCTAAACAAATCAGTCTAGTGAACAAAAACAAGTGAACACAGGTTGTACTAAATGAGAGAAGGGAGCTAGCAATACTATCGTCTGGGTAGGTAGGGTACTCGTTTCCAAGTTAGACATGCTTATGCCACTATATGTGCAGGTAGGAATGCTAGTGTAGTTAACTTACTTTCCAGTGAGCTAGCCACCATAAGCTAGCTAGTTAGAAGTGTTGTGGATAATGCTAGCTAGTGTTAGCACAGTGTGAACTCTACATGAAGCTAGTAATGTATGAGCTAGCTAGCAGCTGCCTTATGGCTAAGGTGTGCTGTAGCTAGCATATTGCTGGCCGGGAGGGAACCATATGTGGGCAGTTCGACTTCGGGTAACTATTCTCCCACAAATGTAGAGTTGTGAGGCTAGCCAGTTGGTCGAGTAAATGTAGGTTTGATCTAGATGAGAGAAGAGAGCTAGCAATAGTACCGTATTGCAGGTAGTAATTCTGGTGTGGTTAGCTTGCTTTGTAGATAGCTAGACAGGTCAGCTAAAGCCTTGCGGAAGGAGCTAGCCTTTTGTTAGTGTGGTCAGCTAGCTTTGCAGCAAGCAACTTTGCGTGTGCTAACCTAGTTAGCTGAAGCCTTGCAGCAAGGGCCAACCCAGTCTTGGTAGCTAACCGTGTGTGTGATGCTAGCTAAAACCAGAGACTGAACGAACAGAAAGTGCATTCTACTCGAAGCAAAACTTTCCTTTCGGCCAGTACTCACCAGTACTCAACTACCAAAAGGAGCTGAGATCCTACGTTTGGCAGCGTTTACTTCATGGTTTGCCTGAGAACAGCTCAGTAGGAAGGGAGGTATGTAGTCGTGCTGAGGAGAGCGTTTTGTGAACGCGGTCACTTCCGCAAGGAAGAGACACAAGAATGACCAGTTGGCGGGCGAGTGGCTCCCTTTACAGAGGAGAGGAGCTCACCTCATTCGACACTCGACCTGTCTGTCTCCAACAGATGCTGTGTGATTGGATGCTTGGAGCTTGTGACATGCTCCCTAGGTGTATTCCATAGTGAGACATCGAAACGAGTATTTGAAATAGAACAGGTATTATCGGAATGTTTTCTCAAAGAGCATTTTGATTATGTGGTAGGACATGAATTGTTTTGTGATAGAGCCACTTGGTGTGTATTGAACATTTTATCAAATACAACAACTGACTGGTATGTTTACAATGAGTTAATATCCCAGTCTCACCCAAATCATGATCTAATGAGTACAGTAGCAACCCCTTTAATAAGGCAGGAACATGCACTCCAGGGACACACACCATTTCATTTTTACCAAAGTTTAGGTTGTCTTCATAACAAAAGTAATGTCAGTAAATGCTCTACCTACGTCAAAATAAAACCAGACTTTTATTCAAAATGTAGGAGCATAGCACCCTAATGAGTTTAGGCTAATGTAAATAGTGTTTATCAAATGTATTACTTCTGCAGATGAACAGGTTTGAGGAACAATTTTCTCTATTTGTACAAAAATGTAATTAGTGTTGCACAAAAAAAACCCGAATGGCTAAAATGTGGCTGCACTGCAGGCTATCTTTAAGATAACTCTCTTTGCCAGACACGTTTTGTAATTAGTTTTTCTCCTCCACTGGGATATTCAATAACCTGGAGTTCGAGTGATGGTAAAGAAGATAATGATACTTATCTGCAAAGTTTTCTAACCACAAAAAATGATCCTGTCATTCAAAGAGAGGGGATTAAAATAAGAACATGTTTCTGTCGCAAGTAAACATCAGCCTGAGAAGGACGCTGCCTCACAGAATTTTAAGAGTGTAGTACTGTAGTTTTTCTCAGAGTAAAATTTTTAACTAAGCTTCCAACTAACTTTTGCTCTTTTTGTAGTAAACAAGGTTGAATGAACCAATACAATTATACTAAGAAAATCAGTTAAACTGTTTGTGGACTGCAATGAAGATGACCTGGAACACCGTTACGTGTCACTAGGGTTTTGTTAACCTTATTGTGGAAATTAAAATAACTCAGAATGTTTGTCCACATTAGCTAACGTACATGTAAGTGACTTGAATAAGTGAGAGTCCTGAGAGGATGTCTTGTTTTCTCTCATGTAAAACAACTCACGCAGTGATCGCACTGCCTCTCTCTCACTGACCTGGCCCTCCAGGCCCAGACACTGGCCCCTACACATGATGGACAGCTTTATGAGGCCTAGCTTTGCATGTTTCGCATTGGGAGATGTGACCGTCCTTGACAGCTTGTTTGTTCTGATTCCACCTGGATGGTCTCACCCCTGAACCGCACCCAGGCCAAACAGGGCCGTAATGGTACACTGACCAACAACTATTGTATAACTGTGCCAAATGCATCACTGATCATAGGTTGGAGGAATATCGTAATACATTGTCAGTAAGAAAGGAAATTAGCTTTGCTCACTTGATGACATTGAGAAAATTATAGAACATGTACAAAAATGGGATCTCACAATGAAAAAGAGGTGGTCTCCTGTGAGTTGAAGTCAATCTCAATGCAATAATACCATAGAGAGAAAGATGTAATCAAACATCTTCAATAAGCAGCTATCTCTATCTCTGTGAGATATTAAGCCTAATGAGGATGAATGCTCCTTTCCACATGTCCAAGGTTCACTGTCAGCTGAGTTGGTCACACCGTTCAGCAAGGGTGTGCATTTTGTGAGCAGCTACATTTGTCAAGCAAAAGTGTTGGAATATGAGTGTGTCTGTCTGTCTGTATGTGTGTGTCTGTGTCTGTGTCTGTGTGTGTGCGCGCATGTCAATTGATGAGGATACATGTTTGAGCTCAATATGACATGACCTGCTTTGCCAAGAAATGCAAAAGGTCAGTGAACACGTGGTCAGCCCTGGTGAACACTACAACAAACTAAAAGCCCCACACCACCCTGTGGTGCTCTTATGGGAGAGGTGGTTCATGGGTGATCTTAAAGGAACTTGTTGCAAATGTAGTGTATGTGCACATCCAATAACTTGCAGGTGCTGGGTACAAAAAGAAACCGTGTCGAAACGTTGCACAATAAAACAGCGGGAGCATTAATCGCTGGTATCTATCTATTCTCTATTGATCTTAAGGAAAAACCTTACTGATCATTAAGCCAACCTGCTATTATGACTACGCCACTCCCAAACAATTATGGTTAAAATGGAAATGTACTGTATAAAATGACCCCAGCAAGCTCATAACATTCTAAGAACCATATGGTTCTTAAAGCTTGGTGAAAGCGTGGTTGTCTCATGGATATTTTGCATATGACCTTCCCACAACTTTCTGGGAAAGGTGTAGGATAGTTGCTCAGTTTTAAAACATTCTTAGCATATTTAAGGAACTTAACAAAAAATGTTATATTTTCTTGGTATTTCACTACTTTATCGGAACGTTTCCTAAAAGTTCAAACATGGTTACATTTCATTTAAATATTGGTAATGTTATAGGAACGTTCTACAACTCGTTTGACATTGGGAATGCACTGGTTTGAGTGTGTCAAGATAAGCAATGCTGCTGGATTTTTCATGCACAACAGTTTCCCGTGTGTATCAAGAATGGTCCACCACTCAAAGAACATCCAGCCAACTTGACACAACTGTGGAAAGCATTGGAGTCAACAAAAACATGGGCTTTTTACACCTTGTCCATGACCCGACAAATTGAGGCTGTTCTAAAGGCGAAATGGGGTGCAACTCAATATTATGATGTTTTGTATACTCAGTGTAGTTCAGAGAAGGTTAAGAAACAACGTTCTTCTGTAATTCAGAAAAAAAAATCCTACAGGTTTCCACCTGGTTCTATTTAAAGTCATGTTCTAAAATTGTTCTGAGAAAGTTAAGAAAATGTTCAATAAAAACCATAAGAAAACTTTAGTAACATTCAGAGAAAGTTCTGAGAATGTTATTTAAAAACATATACAATCCGTTCTCAGCATCAACAATACTTTATCCTCTATCTTGTTAAATTTCTTCAGGTGTGTTGGCCATGCCCACTAATGGGACACACCTAATCTTAATTAATGATTGTTTGCTTTGAAATGGGGTCTGTTTGAATATACTAAAATTAACAGCTTTGTATGCATACAAAAACATGGCATGCTAGTTCCATCCTCATGGCGCAGTGGAATTATTCCATGGATAAACAATAGAGAATTATAGGTTTAAATCTCACTATGCTATGTCACAATAAAAAAGATATGCCTTAAGAAATTAATTTCCATGTGTCCTACTTATGCTTGGAGTTCAAAAAGGTTTATCCCAAAATAAGCTAACAGTGTTATCAAAAGTCTTATTGAAACATTCAGTGAACATTTTATGGAAGTTGTAAAAAAAAACTCAAAATAACTCCTCCCAGGAAAACCTTAAAGGAACCAGAGTCAAACCATCTCAGATCCTCCCTGCAACCTAAAAAATTATGTTCCCAGAACAAGCAAAAGGTTCACTTCTGTTCTCAGAACGTTTAAAGGAATCTGCTTTACCAGTTCGAAAATGTATGGCAACCAATGTGAAACCAAAAACATAAAGCTGAAGTCGGAAGTTTACATATACCTTAGCTAAATACATTTAAACTCAGTTTTTCACAATTCCTGACATTTAATCCTAGTAAAAATGCCCTGTCTTAGGTCAGTTAGATCACCACTTTATTTTAAGAATGTGAAATGTCAGAAAAAAAGTTGAGAGAATTATTTATTTCAGCTTTTAGTTCTATCATCACATTCCCAGTGGGTCAGAAGTTTACATACACTTAATTAGTATTTGGTAGCATTGCCTTTAAATTGTTTAACTTGGGTCAAACATTTCGGGTAGCCTTCCACAAGCTTCCCACAATAAGTTGGGTGAAATTTGGCCCATTCTTCCTGACAGAGCTGGTGTAACTGAGTCAGGTTTGTAGGCCTCCTTGCTCTCACACACTCCAATACTTTGACTTTGATGTCCTTAAGACATTTTGCCACAACTTTGGAAGTATGCTAGGGGTCATTGTCCATTTGGAAGACCCGTTTGCGACCAAGCTTTAACTTCCTGACTGATGTCTTGAGATGTTGCTTCAATATATCCACATAATTTTCCTACTTCATGATGCCATCTATTTTGTGAAGTACACCAGACCCTCCTGCAGCAAAGCACCCCCGCAACATGATGCTGCCACCCCCGTGCTTCACAGTTGGGATGGTGTTCTTTGGCTTGCAAGCATCTCCCTTTTTCCTCCAAACATAACGATCGTCATTATGGCAAAGCAGTTCTATTTTGTTTCATCAGACCAGAGGACATTTCTCCAAAAAGTACGATCTTTGTCCCCATGTGCAGTTGCAAACCGTAGTCTGGCTTTTTTATGGTGGTTTTGGAGCAGTTGCTTCTTCCTTGCTGAGCGGCCTTTCAGGTTATGTCGATATAGGACTTGTTTTACTGTGGATATAGATACTTTTGTACCTGTTTCCTGCAGCATCTTCACAAGGTGCTTTGCTGTTGTTCTGGGATTGATTTGCACTTTTCACACCAAAGTACGTTCATCTCTAGGAGACAGATCGCATCTCCTTCCTGAGCGGTATGATGGCTGCGTGGTCCCATGGTGTTTATACTTGCGTACTATTGTTTGTACAGATGAATGTGGTACCGTCAGGCATTTGGAAATTGCTCGCAAGGATGAACCAGACTTGTGGAGGTCTACAATAGTTTTTGAGGTCTTGGCTGATTTCTTTTGATTTTTCCATGATGTCAAGCAAAGATGCATTGAGTTTGAAGGTTGGCCTTGAAATACATCCACAGGTACACCTCCAATGGACCCAAATTATGTCAATTAGCCTATCAGAAGCTTCTAAAGCCATGACATAATTTTCTGGAATTTTCCAAGCTGTTTAAAGGCACAGAGAACTTAGTGTATGTAAACTTCTGACCCACTCTAATTGTCATACAGTGAATTATAAGTGAAATCATCTGTCTCTAAACAATTGTTGGAAAAATTACTTGTGTCATGCACAAAGTAGATGTCCTAACCGACTTACCAAAACAATAGATTGTTAACAAGAAATTTGTGGAGTGGTTGAAAATCGAGTTTAATTGGCTCCAACCTAAGTGTATGTAAACTTCCGACTTCAACTGTATGTTCCCACAATGTCCAAGAATCCAAATGGAAATGCAAGCTTTCAGTGTATTCTAGGTTTATTTAAAAAGGTTTACAAAGATTGTAATTTCCACTTAAAAATGTCAGATTTGATTTCCCCTAACAGAGAATGTATCAACCCCTATTGAAATGTCCATTAATAATCATCCACACCATAAAACACTGTAAAAGTAAGCACCTCTTTTGATTTACTTACATATCATGTCCCAGAATCTTTTGAATGGGCTTGATGATTATATAATCAAATTTGTGAAAACATGGTCATTTAAGATATATTTTGTTTGTGGATGAATTTATTTCTGTCAGATTACTTTTATCAAGTTTTTGTGCTGAAGACCGTTGCGCTACGATTTTTGCACATTGAATACCATTAAATAAGCCTACAAAAGTATTTTAAAAAATGAATAAATACAAGGCTGCTTCCTCAGAAACAATACTTTTTCTAATGTGAGATACTAATCAAATTAAGATCCTACACCTGTAGCATAAAACTTTCCAGTGTATCTCTGGTTTTGATCTTAGTTTAACATTCCACCATCTTTGGTTCAGATGGTTCTAACAAAGGTGATCTTGTTGCTAAATACCCTGGATATTCGCATTAGCATGAAAATTGACTGAGGGCTGCTGAAAATAACTACTAAACTGAGGTAATTAGGAAAAAAATCTAAAGAAAATGTGTTTGGCAAATAATTCGAACTTGCCACACAACTTCCCCTGGGCATTTCCAGCTAAAAGGACCCATGAGCAAAGTTAAGAGTCTATTTATTTTATCTATTTGTCACGTTCGTTGTAATAATGATCGGACCAAGGTGCAGCGTGAGTAGCGTTCCACATCTTTAATATAAAGTGAAACTAAACAACATATATAAACAATAAAGACTAAACGAAACGTGACGACAATGAAACTACACATAAACAATATCCCATAACTCACAGGTGGAAAAAATGCTACTTAAGTATGATCCCCAATTAGAGACAACGATAACCAGCTGCCTCTAATTGGGAATCATACAAATCACCAAAACATAGAAAAACTAAACTAGAACCCCACATAGAAAATAATAACTAGAAAAAACCCCAGTCACGCCCTGACCTACTCTACCATAGAAAATAAGAGCTCCCTATGGTCAGGACGTGACACTATTAAGGTACACTACCATTCAAAAGTTTGGTGTTTCTTAGAAATGTCCTTGTTTTTGGAAAGAAAAGCACATTTTTTGTCCATTAAAATAACATCAAATTGATCAGAAATACAGTGTAGACATTGTTAATGTTGTAAGTGACTATTATAGCTGGAAACGTCAGATTTTTTTTTATGGAATATCTACTTAGGCGTACGGAGGCCCATTATCAGCAACCATCACTCCTGTGTTCCAATGGCACGTTGTGTTAGCTAATCCAAGTTTATCATTTTAAAAGGCTAGTTGACCACTCCTCTTTCTATTCAGTGTATTCTAGCCTGTGTACTACTCCCTGTTTCAGTCCGCCCCTGACCAAGGAAGCGCTGCACCGCTTGTTGAATGGAACTGGCCACGACTGTACTGCACTGACCCTCTGCTCTTCTATCTCCACTCCTAAGGTGGATATCTGATAGCCCAGGAAGGAGACCGCCTACTGGAAGAAAAGGTACTTATCCGCCTTCGCGTACAGGTGATGCCCTATCAGCCTCTCCAAAACACACCTAACATGAGAGACATGTTGCTCGAGTGTAGTGGAGTACACCAAGATGTTGTCTATGTACACCACTACAAAGCGACCCAACATGTCTCTAAACACCTTGTTAATGAATGATTGCAACACCAGGGTGCATTTGTCAGGCCATTGGGCATTACCCTGTATTCGTAGTGCATGGTGCTGAAGGCGGTCTTCCATTCATCCCCCTCTCTGATGCGCACCAGGTTGTAGGCACTGCGTAAATCCAACGTAGTAAAGTACATAACACCATGCATCTGTTCGATCACAGTGGGTATGAGAGGCAGGGGATAACTGAATTTAACAGTAGCCTTATTCAGTGTCCAGTAATCGATATATGGGCGGAGACCTCCCTCCTTCTTCATGAAATATAAGCTGGAGGTGGCTGGAGAGGTGGACGGACGGATGAATCCTTGGGCCAGCATCTCTTGGATGTAGGCCTCCGTGGCTTCGTTCTCTACATGCGAGAGAGGGTAGATGTGCCCCCGCGGGAGGGTAGAACCAGACAATAGGTTGATAGTGCAGTCCCATGGGCGATGAGGAGGCAGACATGTGGCACGAGTCTTCGAAAATGCCACCTGTAGGTCCTGGAACTCCTCCGGGATAGAGACGTGGGTGGCCTGGTCCGGACTTTCCACGGAGGTGGAACAGATTGACACAGAGAGACACCTATCCTGACACTCCTGTGACCTATGGTGTGTCGTACCCATCACCATGGGCTCAGTCTTGCTGGAGGTTCCTGAGAGTGACCCAAACCCCCAGGATCGGCAACGACGGGCACACAGGAGATTATCCAGGCGGATGGCCATGGCGATGAGCTGGTCCAGCATGATGTCCTCATCGCGACATGCCAGCTCGAGATTTTGGCAAACGTGGTCGCATAATAAACTGAGCAAGATTTCAACCTTTTACTGCAGTGGGCTAAATCAGGGTCACACAGAGTGATTCTTGGTAGTCTTAAACAAATCTACTTTGAAACAAAAGCATAGACCTCACACACATGGTTATGGGATTAAAAATACAGAGTTGAAATGTATTAAATTCTGAGTTTGCATCTCAAAATGACACTTTATATATACTACCATTCAAAAGTTTGGGGTCACTTAGAAATGTCCATGTTTTTGAAAGAAAAGTAATTTTTTTCTCCATTAAAATAACATCAAATTGATAAGAAATACAATGTAGACATTGTTAATGTTGTTAATGACTATAGTATCCACAAAACACCAGTCTCAACGTCAGCAGTGGAGGCAACTCGGGGATGCTGGCCGTCTAGGCAGAGTTGCAAAAAAAAAGCCATATCTCAGACTGGCCAATACAAATAAAAGATTAATATGGGCAAAGGAACACAGACAATGGACAGAGTAACTCTGCCTAGAAGGCCAGCATCCCGGAGTCGCCTCTTCACTGTTGACGTTGAGACTGGTGTTTTGCGGGTACTATTTAATGAAGCTGCCAGTTGAGAACTTGTGAGACGTCTGTTTCTCAAACCAGACACTCTAATGTACTTGTCCTCTTGCTCAGTGCAAGAGGACCCACTCCCACTCCTCTTTCTATTCTGGTTAGAGTCAGTTTGCGCTGTTCTGTGAAGGGATTGGTACACAGCGTTGTACGAGATCTTCAGTTTCTTGGCAATTTCTCGCATGGAATAGCATTCCTTTCTCAGAACAAGAATAGGCTGACGAGCTTCAGAAGAACATTATTTGTTTCTGGCCATTCTGAGCCTCTAATCAAACTCACAAATGCTGATGCTCCAGATACTCAACTAGTCTAAAGAAGGCCAGTTTTATTGCTTCTTTAAGCTGTGCTTTAAGCTGTGCTAACATAATTGCAAAAGGGTTTTCTAATGATCAATTAGCCTTTTAAAATGATAAACTTGGATTAGCTAACACAACATGCCATTGGAACACAGGAGTGATGGTTGCTGATAATGGGTTTCCAGCTACAATAGTCAGTTACAACATTAACAATGTCTACACTGTATTTCTGATCAATTTGATGTTATTTTAATGGACAAAAAGTTAGCTTTTCTTTCAAAACAAGGACATTTCTAAGTGACCCCCAAACTTTTGAACGGTAGTGTACACAGAAGACTGAAATATAACATGAAACACCGGATTTTTGTCATAAAATTTAAATTTACATTTTATTATTATTATTATTATTATATATAAAAAATATTCGTAACATTCCATCCATGGGGCCAAAGAATGTGCTTTTGGTCTATGACTGCAGGAAAGGGCTAGAGTGAAAAACCTGAGTCAAAGTGTAACGGCCGTTGTCAAAATGAGACCAAGGTGCAGCGGAGGATGTGTTCATCTTGAAAGACTTTAATGGACTAAATGAACACTTACAAAATAAACCAAAAACGACCAGCAACAGTTCTGTCAGGTTGTAAAACTAAACAGAAAACATTCACCCACAAACCCCAAAGGAAAAACAGGCTGCCTATGTATGACTCTCAATCAGCAACAACAATCTACAGCTGTTCCTGATTGAGAGCCATACACGGCCGAAAAAAGTAATACACCACATAGAAAACGGAACATAGAACGCCCACCCATGTCACACCCTGGCCTAACCAAAAATAGAGAACAAAAAACCCTCTCTATGTCCAGGGCATTACACAAAGCATAGTTCTGTTACCATGGAATTGCCCCATGGTAAAGACAGCCACTCAATAAATGAATGCCTTAGCAGTAAATGTAAGAAATTAAAGCATGAGTTTCTGAAACATCTGAATGTGAATGAGGGACAAATGCCCGAAGAAGAGAAAAGAGTATAACAAAGTTTTCAGCTGAGCCATTTGAATAATACATGTTCTGCACACAGCACATACCTTACTTCAGGTATCCAGGTAAAAAAGGAACTTCCAAATCTGATTTAACAGAATATTGAGAGCTGTTGCAACGGTGCTACAGTATTTCTTAAAGCTCCATTTGCTGTATCAGAAGTAGCTAAATTACCGACTCCAATCACCAGTCACCTCCTTGCCTAAAGAACCCCTCTCCTCCCCCCTACCTCCACAGGCAATGTGCAGCCCCCCGGTTTCAATTCCGTCTTCACTCATGCACATTCACAAAACATATCATTAAACACAATAGGGTTTTATCAAGGGCTGTCATGAAATCCAGCTGGATTTGCATTAAAAAAAATATTTTGCGTACTGAATCTCACACATCCAAGAAATTACCCCCCTGCTTTTCACTCTCTCTTCTTCTATCTTTCTCTGTCTCTCTCTTTCTCTTTCTTTAACACACACACACACACGCACGCACACACACACACACACATACACACACATTCTATTTTCATGATTTTAATGCTGTCATAAACAGCTTTAATGATGCAAGGTAGAGTCAGGTCCAAAATTATTGGCACGCTTGTTAATGATGAGCAAAAAATACTGTCTAAAAGACTAAATAAATAATACAAAAAATTGAGCATATTGTATACTTAAAAAAATGGAAATGTATATTATTTTATAGTAATACAATTGCTCAGAGAAAGAGTTTTTGTTTAACAAACAATACTTTTTTCTCAAAAAGATAGGGGTTCAAAATATTGGCACCCTTGCTTTCAATACCTTTCAATACCTCACCGTGCGAGGCTAACAGCCTTTAATTTTTTTTTTTTTTAGATTAGAGACCACATTGGGAGGGATCTTAAAATATTCTTCCATTATGAATCTTTCCAGATCCTTGATATCCTTTGTCTACGCTTATGGACTGCCCTCTTCAATTCGAACCACAAGTTTTCAATGGGGTTCAAGTCCAGAAACTGATATGGCCATTGCAAAATGCTGATATTGTGGTCAATAAACCATTTATTTGTTGATTTTGATGTGTGCTTGGTGTTATGGTCCTGCTGGAACATCCACTTGCGGCCAAGTTTCAGCCTCCTAGAAGAGGCAACTAGGTTTTTGGATAAAATGTCCTGGTACCTGGTAAAGTTAATGATGCCGTTGACCCAAGGACCCCAGGACCAATGGAAGAAAAATAGCCCCGTAACATCAAAGATACATCACCATATTTTACAGTAGGTTTGGGGTGGCAGGTAGCCTAGCCGAAAGGTCGCTTGTTCGAATCCCCAAGGTGGAAAAATCTGCCGTTCTGCCATTGAGCAAGGCAGTTTACCCCCAACAGCAACTGCTCCCTGGGTGCCAATGATTTTGATTAAGGCAGCACCCTGCACCTCTCTGATTCAGAGGGGTTGGGTTAGATGAGGAACACACATTTCGGTTGAATGCATTCAGCTGTAGAACTGCTGGTCTTCGATGGAAAACCTGCCACTGGTGTGCATGGCCAAAGAGCTCTATTTTTCATGTCATCTGACCACAGAATAAGGCATTTACATTTGTTGGATGACATGCAAATAGAGCTCTTTGGCCATGCACAACAGTGGTGTGTTTTGCGTCGAAAGAAAGATGCATGCAGGAAAGAGGTTTGGACTACTGTAAGGCCTTATTTCAGGATAGCTATTGCACTAAGCATTTCTGTATTGCATTAAGCATTTTATATTCTTATTATTTGCTAACGAAATACAAGACAGTATCACAGTATACAATGGCAGTATTACCTATGGCAAATGTAATGAACGAGTTATGTCACCAACGTCACCAACAAGGTTCGAACCCAGGTCTACTGCATGCTACAAGACTGTGATAGCCTGCTGAGCTATAGCTTAGATACGTTTAATGTATCTAATCAAGACCTAATTGCAGGTGTTTTTACAGCTACAACAACTTTGGTTCAGGCAAATAAATCTCATCCCTACATTTGGCTTTTCAATTCAAACCGAATACACCAGCAGGCCAAAGTTATATTAAAAAAAGAATTGAGTTTGCTGCTCTCTCTTTCTTTCCCTCTTTCTTTTTTTTCCATTTCACAGACAAAATATCCTCTGTAGCAACTGTCAGTGTTTACCAAGTGGATTGAGTCTTTATCTGAAGCTTGACATCTAATATATAAAAGAAAATGCCCTGCAGGTCCAATGCTTTTCCATTCCAACCTTCACAAACACAGAGCAGGAAGGGGGAGTGAGGGAGGGAGGGAAAGTTCCCACAGTCAGTCTCACTCACCAGGGAGCGTTGGCAAAGTGACAGAACACCAAACGCCATTCACAGAAATCTAGAGACTGTCTGAGAATAAGTAATCGCAAACACCCAGAACTAAAGTCTTATGTAATTCTATCAGATGCTCGATTAATTTCTGGGGGAGACGTGTTAGAAAATGTACTAACGAGACTAGTGAGGTCTCTACAGCTAACACCCAAGAGTATAAAAACCATTCACATGCTACACACAGAAGTTGATACATGGTGCCGACTTCAGACGAGTCCCTTCAGAGGAGTCCTTTGAAGCTTGTGGGGGTCGTAGAGCAAAGGTTCAGTGTGATGACGTCATGGCAGGGGTTTCCAATAGACAGCACAGCGACAAAGTCAAAATTGTTTATATCGTAAAAATTAATGAAAACTAAAATTAGGTGGAGCTTATGACTTCGTGGCCATGGTAACTAGTGACGAGCCAGGGCAGGATGTCAAAATCAGTGGAGGAAGGTAAGGACCATCCTCCTCAGTGAATTCATAAAAATTGTGAAACATAAGGTACATTTTTACTCCTGAACTTATTTTTTATTTTATTTCACCTTTATTTAACAAGATAGGCTAGTTGAGAACAAGTTCTCATTTACAACTGCGACCTGGCCAAGATAAAGCAAGGCAGTGCAACACAAACAACAACACAGTTACACATGGAATAAACAAACATACATTCAATAATACAATAGAAAAAGTCTATATACAGTGTGTGCAAATGAAGTAGGATAACGGAGGTAAGGCAATAAATAGGCCATAGTGGCAAAATAATTACAATATAGCAATTAAACACAAGAGTGATTGATGTGCAGAAGATGAGTGTACAAGTAGAGATATTGGGGTGCAAAGGAGCAAAATAAATAAAATAGATAACAGTATGGGGATGAGGTATTTGTACGGGCTATTTACAGATGGGCTATGTACAGGTACAGTTATCTATGAGCTGCTCTGCAATGATCTATGAGTCCCCAGCTTCAGTGATTTTTTCAGTTTGTTCTAGTCATTGGCAGCAGAGAACTGGAAGGAAAGGCGGCCAAAGGAGGAATGGAGCGCGTGCTACGGGTGGGTGCTGCTATGGTGACAAGTGAGCTGAGATAAGGCAGGGCTTTACCTAGCAAAGACTTATAGATGACCTGGAGCCAGTGGGTTTGGCGATGAATATGAAGCGAGGGCCAGCCAACGAGAGCATACAGGTCGCAATGGTGGGTAGTATATGGGGCTTTGGTGACAAAACGGATGGCACTGTGATAGACTGCATCCAATTTGCTGAGTAGAGTGTTGGAGGCTATTTTGTAAATGGCATCGCCGAAGTCAAGGATCAGTAGGATAGTCAGTTTTACGAGGGTATGTTTGGCAGCATGAGTGAAGGATGCTTTGTTGTGAAATAGGAAGCTGATTCTAGATTTAATTTTGGATTGGAGATGTTTAATGTGAGTCTGGAAGGAGAGTTTACAGTCTAACCAGACACCTAGGTATCAAAACCGTCCAGAGTAGTGATGCTGGGCGGGCAGACAGGTGTGGGCAGCGATCAGTTGAAGAGCATGCATTTAGTTTTACTTGCATTTAAGAGCAGTTGGAGGCAACGGAAGGAGTGATGTATGGCATTGAAGATCATTTGGAGGTTAGTTAATTAACACAGTGTCCAAAGAAGGGCCAGATGTATACAGAATGGTGTTGTCTGCGTAGGGGTGGATCAGAGAGTCACCAGCAGCAAGAGCAACATCATTGATGTATACAGAGAAAAGAGTCGGCCCGAGAATTGAACCCATGTGGCACCCCCATAGAGACTGCCAGAGGTCCAGACAACAGGCCCTCCGATTTGACACACTGAACTCTGTCTGAGAAGTAGTTGGTGAACCAGGCGAGGCAGTCATTTGAGAAACCAAGGCTGTTGAGTCTGCCGATAAGAATGTGGTGATTGACAGAGTCGAAAGCCTTGGCCAGGTCGATGAATACAGCTGCACAGTATTGTCTCTTATCGATGGCCGTTATGATATCGTTTAGGACCTTGAGTGTGGCTGAGGTGCACCCATGACCAGCTCGGAAACCAGATTGCATAGCGGAGAAGGTACGGTGGGATTCGAAATGGTCGGTAATCTGTTTGTTAACTTGGCTTTCGAAGACCTTCAAAAAGCAGGGTAGGATAGATATAGGTCTGTAGCAGTTTGGGCCTAGAGTGTCTCCCCTTTTGAAGAGGGGGATGGCAGCTTTCCAATCTTTGGGGATCTCAGACGATACGAAAGAGAGGTTGAACAGGCTAGTAATAGGGTTGCAACAATTTCAGTGGATAATTTTAGAAAGAGAGGGTCCAGATTGTCTAGCCCAGCTGATTTGCAGGGGTCCAGATTTTGCAGCTCTTTCAGAACATCAGCTATCTGAATTTGGGTGAAGGAGAAATGGGGAGGCTTGGGCAAGTTGTTGTGGGGGGTGCAGGGCTGTTGACCAGGGTAGGGATAGCCAGGTGGAAAGCATGGCCAGCCGTAGAAAAATGTTTATTGAAATTCTCAATTATCGCGGATTTATTGGTGGTGACAGTGTTTCCTAGCGTCAGTCCAGTGGGCAGGTGGGAGGAGTTGCTCTTATTCTCCATGGACTTTACAGTGTCCCAGAACGTTTTTGAGTTTGTGCTACAGGATGCAAATTTCTGTTTGAAAAAGCTAGCCTTTGCTTTCCTAACTGCGTGTGTATATTGGTTCCTAACTTCCCTGAGAAGTTGCATATCACGTGGGCTATTCGATGCTAATGCAGTGTGCCACAGGATGTTGTTGTGCTGGTCAAGGGCAGTCAGGTCTGGAGTGAACCAAGGGCTATATCTGCTTTTGTTCTACATTTTTTGAATGGGACATGCTTATTTAAGATGGAGGAAAGCACTTTTAAAGAATAACCAGGCATCCTCTACTGACGGAATGAGGTCAATGTCCTTCCAGGATACCCGGGCCAGGTCGATTAGAAAGGCCTGCTCACTGAAGTGTTTTAGGGAGCATTTGACAGTGATGAGGGACGGTCGTTTGACCGCTGACCCGTTACGGACGCAGGCAATGAGGCAGTGATCGCTGAGATCCTGGTTGAAGACAGCAAAGGTGTAATTGAAGGACAGGTTGGTTAGGATGATATCTATGAGGTTGCCCGTGTTCATGGAATTGGGGTTGTACCTGGTAGGTTCATTGATAATTTGTGTAAGATTGAGGGCATCAAGCTTAGATTGTAGGATGGCCGGGGTGTTAAGCATGTCCCAGTTTAGGTCACCTAACAGCACAAGCTCTGAGGAAAGTTGGTGGGCAATCAATTCACATATGGTGTCCAGGGCACAGCTGGGGGCTGAGGTTGTCTATAGCAAGCGGCAATGGTGAGAGACTTATTTCTGGAAAGGTGGATTTTTAAAAGTAGGAGCTCAAATTGTTTGGGCACAGACCTGGATAGTAAGACAGAACTCTGCAGGCTATCTCTGCAATAGATTGCAACTCCGCCCCTTTTGGCAGTTCTATCTTGTCGAAAATGTTTATAGTTAGGGATGGAAATATCAGGGTTTTTGGATGTCTTCCTAAGCCAGGATTCAGACACAGCTAGGACATCCGGGTTGGCAGTGTGTGCTAAAGCAGTGAATAAAACAAACTTAGGGAGGAGGCTTCTAATGTTAACATGCATGAAACCAAGGCTTTTACGGTTACAGAAGTCAACAAATGAGAGCGCCTGGGGAATGGGAGTGGAGCTAGGCACTGCAGGGCCTGGATTATTCTTTCTGGGCATGGTAGAATAGATTCAAGGCATAATGTACAGACAAAGGTATGGTAGGATGTGATATGCTCTAGACAGCTAGCGTGCCACGGCTAGCAGGCTAGCAGATGGGCATTCAGGGGACGTCACGACAGAGGAGCCAGTTGATAAACCCCCTCGGGCGAATTACGTCAGTAATCCAGTCGTGAAGGATCTGCGGGGGTCCAGGCCAAAAGGCAAAATAGGTATTGTAGCCCAAGGGGTGGCTGATGGACCTTTTCGGCTAGCCGGGAGATGAGCCTAGCATGGCTAGCTCCAGGCTAGTTGGTTCTTGCTTCGGGCCAGAGATGTTAGCCAGGAGTGTCCACTCGGATAGCAGCTAGCTAGCTGCGGTGATTCAGGTGAAAAGGTTCAGAGCTTGCGGTTGGAATCCGGAGATATGGAGAAAATGAATAAATAAATAAGTCAAATTTGCTCTGGTTTGAGTCGCGCTGTGCAGACTGGCAAGAGTTTTCTGCGCTAATGGTAGCTGATGACCGCTAGCAGTTGCTAGCCGGCTACTAGCTAGTAGCTAGTTTGCTGGCTAGCTCTGTTGAGGGTTCCGGTTCAGAGATAACGAAATAGCAGATCCATACCACACTGGGTAAGGTGGAATGCAGGAGAGTATGTTGTAGTTGAGGTTAATAAAAAATAAAACATATGTGAAGAAAAAATATATAAAAAAGATATAAAAAGATATATACATGGGACACGAAGAGATGAGGACAAAAAGACATCTGACTGCTACGCCATCTTGGTATTATTATTATTTAGGCTTGCCATAACAAAGGGGTTGAAAACTTATTGACTTAAGACATTTCAGCTTTTCATTTTTAAATAATTTGTAAACATTTCTAAAAACATAATTTGACTTTGACATATGGGGTATTGTGTGTAGGTCAGTGACAAAAAAATCTCAATTTAATCCATTTTAAATTCAGGGTGTAACACAACAAAATGTAGAAAAAGTCTAGGGGTGTGAATACTTTCTAAAGGCACTGTATGTTCATTATCAACTACATAATTTTACCATATGTAATTAGTGATTTACCCTGCTTAAAAGCCACACTCCTCAATTTGCTCCCACCCACAGCGAGCCATAAATTGTAAACTGTAAAGTGAGGGGTGGGTCTTGGCAAATTCAGCAAATTAGTTATTTAACCTAAACCAAAACAAGGGGGCAGTTCACACTGAATTTAAATAACTCTGACGCAGTTATATTTGTCAAGAAGTCCCACCACTCAGTTTACAAACACATATATTATGGGCTCACTGTGGGTGGAGGCAGAGATTGAAGAGTGTGGCTTTAAAGGCTTATGTAGGGCATACAGTATAACATGCAGGACAAGTCCAGATCATACTGATGGGTATCACTTGCTGTCAGTTCTGTAATGATAAATTATCTCACAGCGTGTGTTCTTTCAGGGGCTTTGACTGTGAGGACTGTGAGGGATGGAGCAGTTTAATATCGCTCTCTTCTCTCACTTTCTCTCTCTCCAAGGAAGCTACGTTTAGAAGACAGTATGAGGAGGCAAACAGGACAGAGGGAATAAATCTAGTACCCATCAAGGCCTCCTGGCAATCACTGCCTTACAATAACAACACGTGAAGCAGAGAGAGGAAGTAGGGGAGGAGAGAGAGAGCGAGACAGTGATGCACACAGATTGTGGAAGTAAGAAGAGTTAGAAGGACATTTAGCGAGAGAAAGAGTAAAAGAGACATCAGAACAGCCTCAAGTCGTCAGGGCATGGACTCTACAAGGTGTTGGAAACATTCTGAAGGGATGCTGGCCCATGTTGACTCCAATGCTTCCCCCAGTTCTGTTTAGTTGGCTGGATGTCCTTAGGGTAGTCGACCATTCTTGATACACACTGGAAACGGTTGAGCGTGAAAAATCCAGCAGTGTTACAGTTCTTCTTGAAACCCGAGACAAAGGGCTGTGAGACATAGGTTTAATCCTAGACACATGAAAAGTGTGATGAATACGGAGGGTACAGGGCAACAGAAGACAAAAAGCAGAGGGGCTAATGATCTTTGAGATGGGGAATAGATGGGCCGATAAAGTGGGTGGTCTTGAGAAGAGCCCGACCAGGCTCTCTTCCAGGTACGGTGACCGCCGGCAGACAAACATCTTGGCCGAGGGTATGTTGACCTCTTCCTCTTGCTCCGGGAAGAGCGGGGGCTGATACCCCAAGGAACACTCGAAAGGCGAGAGCCCAGTGGCAGAGCAGGGAAGGCTGTTGCGGGCGTATTCAACCCACTCGAGTTGCTGGATCCAGGTGTTGGGGTTGGTGGAGACAAGGCAGTGAAGAGTCGTCTCCAGGTCTTGGTTGGCTCGCTCCGACTGGCCGTTGGACTCCAGATGGAACCCGGAGGACAGGCTGGCCGACGACCCAATGAGCGTGGAGAACACCTTCCAGAACCAGGACGAGAACTGAGGACACTGGTCGGAGACCATGTCCACCGGGAGTCCATGGATCCGGAAGACATGCTGCACCATGAGCTGGGCCGTCTCTTTGGCAGAGGGTAGCTTGGGGAGAGGAATGAAGTGGGCAGATTTGGAAAACCGGTCCACTACTGTCAGGATGGCGGTGTTGCCATCAGACGGGGGAAGACGTGACGAAGTCCAGGGAGATGTGAGACCAGGGACGGTGAGGGACAGGCAGTGGTTGAAGAAGACCAGCCGCAGCTTGCTGAGGAGTCTTGTTCTACGCACAGCCGTGCAGGTGGAGACTAACGTGGAGACGTCCGGGACCATGGTATGCCACCAAAAGCGTTGCCGCACAAAGGCCAGGGTTCGGCTGGGAACGCTGCGCCTCATGGACCTGCTTCCACAGCTGAGTACAGTCACCAGACACGAAGTGGGAAGGATGGTCTCGGTTCTGAAGGTTTAGCTGCAGGGCTATAGCGGAGTGACAGTGCATCCGGCTTGATGTTCTTGGATCCTTGCCGTAGGAGAGGGAGAAGCTAAACCGTGTGAAAAGCAGGGCCCACCTAGCTTGCCTGGAACTGATATGCTTGGCGTTGCGGAGATATTCCAGATTCTTGTGGTCCGTTCACACAATGAACGGATGTTCCGCCCCTCCAATCAGTGTCTCCACTCCTCCAACGCCATCTTCATAGTGAGAAGCTCACGATTCCCCACATCGTAGTTCCTCTATGTGGTGTTAAGGCGATGGGAAAAGAAGGCACAGGGATGTAACTTGAGGTCCAGGGCAGAATGGTGGGACATGGACAGTCCCCACTCCAACATCGAAAGAATTGACCTACACCACGAACTGATGGGAAAGGTCAGGATTGGAGCAGTGGTGAAGTGGTGCTTGAGGTACCAGAATGCCCGGTCAGCAGCTGGGGACCATGTGAACGGAACCTTGGGGAGGTGAGTGCAGACAGGGGGAAGCCAGGGTGTGTAACCCCGGATAAAGTGGTGATAGAAGTTGTCAAATCCCAGGATACTCTGGACGTAGGCTAGGGCCAGTTCGTACTATCAGAACTCAGAATAAGACTCAGATGCAGACAACTAGAGTCAGAGATGTTTATTGACCCAAACAGGGGGCAGGCAAAAGACAGGTCAAAGGCAGGCAGAGGTCCCTAATCCAGGGCAGAATCAATAAGATACCGAACAGCAGGCAGGCTCGGGGTCAGGACAGGCAGAGGTTCGTAAACGGGTCAGAGTCAGGCAGGTACAGAACGGCAGGCACGCCCGGGGGTCAGGGCAGGAACAATGGTCAGAACCGGGGACACTAGGAAACAGAACTTGAGGAAGCAGGGAGACGGGAAAACACGCTGGTAAGACAAGACAAACTGGCAACAGACAAACAGAGAACATAGGTAGAGTATAAATACACTGGGGATAATGAGGAAGATGGGAGACACCTCAAGGGGGTGGAGACAAGCACAAAGACAGGTGAAACAGATCAGTATGTGACAACTACAAATGTTGGACGAATGATTAGACCTTAGAACAGCTAGATGCAGACAAAAGTATGCAAGGCAGTATTGAATGTTTCACTGTCTGTCACCTTGATTACTCAAATTATTCTCTTGACCTGTGCACCTACGTTGTGTAGTAACCTCATGATGGGTATAGGGACAATTTGAGTATCATGTAGTAGCCTAAACCTATTGTTCTTACATTGAGCTGGGTGAATGGAATATCAATGACAGTCATTCAATATGCTGTAATAGAAATATGGCCATACTCATTAAAATCGTCCTCCTCATCTTCAACGTCACTGGTCAAAATCGTGATGGTGTGGGCGTGCTTTGCTGGTGAAACTGTCAGTGATTTATTTAGAATTCAAGGCACACTTGACCAGCATGGCTACCACAGCATTCTGCAGCGATACGCCATCACATCTGGTTTGCGTTTAGCGTGACTGTCACATTCTGAATCTTCAAATTCCCTGTAATAAAGGAGCCAAGGCGCAGCGTGCCGGTAATTCCACATCTTTATTGGAGGAAACCGAAACCAAAACAATAAACAGGTACGCAGCAAGAAATGTAACGCACTGTGCCGTACACACACAGAAATAACAATAACCCACAAACACAGGTGGGGAACAGGCTGCCTAAGTATGATTCCTAATCAGATACAACGATAGACAGCTGCCTCTGATTAGGAACCACACTCGGCCCATCAAAGAAATACAAAAGCGTAGACATACAACACATAGAATGCCCACCCCATGTCACACCCTGTCCTAACCAAACAGAGAAAATGACTCTCTCAGGTCAGGGCGTGACAGTGACTATCATGTGCTTTTGAAAAGGACAGTGACCCAACACACCTCCAGGCTGTGTGGGGGCTATTTGACTAAGAAGAAGAGTGATGGAGTGCTGCATCAGATGACCTGGCCTCCACAATCACCCGACCTCAACCCAATTGAGATGGTTTGGGATGAGTTAGACCACAGGGTGAAGGAAAGCATATGTTCTCAGCATATGTGGGAATTCCTTCAAGACTGTTGGAAAAACATTCCTCTTGAAGCTGGTTGAGGGAATGCCAAGAGTGTGCAAAGGACAAAATGTGTATTTAGGACAAAAAGTGTGAATTTAGGACAAAAAGTGAATTACTTTGTCACGTTTGTTGCAATATTAATTTAGTGCCGTGTTGCAAACAGAATGCATGTTTTGGAATATTTTTTATCATTACAGTCTTTCTTCTTTTCATCTGTCAATTATGTTAGTATTGTGGAGTAACTACAATGTTGTTGATTCATCCTCAGTTTTCTCCAATCACAGCCATTAACCTCTATAACTGTTTTAAAGCCACCATTGGCCTAATGGTGAAATCCCTGAGCGGTTGCTTTTCTCTCCGGCAACAGAGTTAGGAAGGATAATACACCCAGTATCTTTGTAGTGACTGGGTGTATTAAAATTTGTGATCTATGTTGAACATATTTACAGATCATGGAATATTTTGTAACTTAAGATGAATACATATATGGATCACGGTTTCATTTGTGAAATATGTTTACATATTCACCGGTTATGGTTTAATTTATTTTCTTTAAAAAAACTACATATTTACGGATCATAGGTCTATTTACTAAATATTTTAATATATTCACAGATCATAGTACTATTTGTGAATTATGTTGAATATACACACAGATTTTGTTAGACATAATTAAAGAATAATGAAACAAAGCTTATTCCATAGAACCTCTCAGCCAGTTTCGGGCAAGTCTATGCTCTAGTCGGCTGGCCCTCGCTACATATTCGTCGCCAGACCCACTGGCTCCAGGTCATCTACAAGTCTATGCTAGGTAAAGCTCCGCCTTATTCTCAGCTCACTGGTCACAATAACAACACCCACCCGTAGCACGCGCTCCACCAGGTATATTTCACTGGTCATCCCCAAAGCCAACACTTCCTTTGGCCACCTTTCCTTCCAGTTCTCTGCTGCCAGTGACTGGAACGAATTGCAAAAATTGCTGAAGCTGGAGACTTACATTTCCCTTACTAACTTTAAACATCAGCTATCTGAGCAGCTAACCGATCGCTGCAGCTGTACATAGTCCACCTCTAAATAGCCCACCCAATCTACCTACCTCATCCCATATTGTTTTTATTTACTCTGCTGCTATTTTGCACACCAGTATCACTACTTACACACCATCATCTGCTCATCTATCACTCCAGTGTTAATCTGCTAAATTGTAATTACTTTGCTACTATGGCCTATTTATTGCCATACGTCCTCATGCCATTTGCACACACTGTATAAAGACTTTCTTTTTTTCTATTGTGTTGACTGTATGCTTGTTTATTCCATGTAACTCTGTGTTGTTGTTTCTGTCGCACTGCTTTGCTTTATCTTGGCCAGGTCGCAGTTGTAAATGAGAACTTGTTTTCTCAACTAGCTTACCTGGTTAAATAAAGGTGAAATAAATAAATAAAAAATGGGCAAAATGTCCCCTCCCCTTCTGAAATTCGAAAGATGCAAGCATCTGCAGATCATAATTTGTCCAAATGATTAGTTATGGAAAATCTGTGTACCGGTAACACAATTCCTTTTTAGCTGTCACATCCCACAGTCTGTCGTCAACGTGCATCTGTCCATGAGAGATTAGAGAACAAGTGCCAAGCACATGCAATGCCTTCATAAAGCTGTTGTTAGACTGACATAACATACCATATCAGTTAAATGACAACCTACCTGTCGTGACCGTCAACTGGCATGACCCTGGAAAAACCCATGAGACACACCATATTCAATGGCAGGGGTTGTCATTACTCTTATGTCATAACTACTACTGCCTTTTGAAGATGGTATGTTTGATCACTTAGGTAGAGTCACAGGAACATCAACATTGATGAACAACATTCATAAAATCAATTATTGATGCATGACAAGAGCATTAATATTGATAATGCTGTTGCAACAAAAGAGGAATTGAAAGAGTAATGATATAATGATAATAGATGCAAAACATGTACAGATGTAGGTTCTTAATTTGACCTGTTTCTCGCAGCATGAAAATAATCCTGAAGCAACAGGAAATGTGAATTATTGTGTAGATTATAATTAATGGGTCTTTTTGTGGGGGATGATATATTTTTAGTTAGGGCAAATCACGTCTGAATGCTGTGCAGGAAATTTCCTGCAACAACAGCGTGATCAAATTAAGATCTGACATCTGTAGTTCTCATCTTTTACCCCTGCACAATGTGTAGCCCAATGAATGATGCCCAATGAATGGGTAAGAGATTGGAGAGAATTGGTCAAATTAGTCTTTCATGCAATGGAATTAATAAAACGAAAGGATCATTCTCAACCCATAATTTTATACCGCATAGTGCATTTTATAAGGCATTAGTACAAATTAGAAATTCGAATTTCACAACCCATGTGGAATTTCTGGTCTCCGGCAATGTTTGGAACTGCAGATCAGTTCATCTCAGCCTATGCTACCGTTCAGTCTCTAGAACTTTTGGTCCTGACAGAGCCATGGATCACCCCAGAGAACACTACTACTCCAGCCGCTCTCTCTTCATCTGACTGAATGTTATCTCATAGTCCAAAAGCATCTGGTCATCGTGGTAGTGGCATAAGGATACTCATTTCTCCTAAGTGGATATTTTCTCTCAACTGTCATCTCCTCATTTGAATTCCATGCTGTCACTGTCACTTGTCCACTCAAGCTTAACATTGTTGTCATCTCTCGCCCACCAGGTGCCCTTAGAGAGTTCCTCAATGAGCTTGACACCTTGATAAGCTCATTTCCTGACGATGGCTCACCGCTCTTTGTACTGGGCGTCTTCAACGTCTGCCTTCTATTAATTTCTTTCCAATTCTTTCTTTCCACCTCCTTGCCTTTTTTAACCTCACCCTTTCCCAGTCCCCTCCCACTCACAAGGCAGGCAATACGCTTGACCTAATTTTTACTAATGGCTGTTTGCCTACTAATCTCACTGCAACCCCCCTCCAGGTCTCTGATCACTAATTTGTTTCCTTTTTTGCTTCCCTCTCCTCCAGCCTTACCCACTCAGCCCCTATGCAGATGGTCATACGCCATCAGAATCTTCACTCTCTCTCTCCCACTACTTTCTCTTCTATCCTATCATCTCTCCATATCCTTCTCCCTCCCGTCTCCTGATTCTGCCTCTTCGACCCTACTCTCTTTCCACATCCTATGACTCGCACTGTCCCCCTTTCCTCCCGGCCGACTTGGCCCTCCACTCCTGTTCCATTGTGAGCTAACAGAACATGGCTGCGGGCAGCTGAGCAAAAATGGAGTAAAACTAAACTTCTGGAGGACCTATCATCCTTTCACTCCCTCCTCTCTACCTTCTCTTCCTCTGTATCCGCTGATAAAGCCCATTTTATCACTCTAAATTTCAAGCTTCTGCCTCTAACCCTAGGAAACTATTTTCCACTTAATCCTCCAACCCCTTTCCCTCCCTCCTCCCCTCTCTGTGGATTACTTCGTCAACTACTTTGAAAACGTAAGTGGACGACATCCGCTCCTCGTTCACTCAGCCTATTGGGTCCACTGCTCCCACTCACACAGAACTACCCTATGCCTTGCCCGCTTACTCCCCTCTCTCTCCAGATGAAATCCTGCTACTAGTGAGATCCGTCCGCCCAACAACCTGCCCGCTCAACCCCATCCCCTCCTCCCTTCTCCAGACCATTTCTGGAGACCTTCTCCCATTCCTCACTTCCCTCATTACCTTATCAACTCATCCCCCTCTGACGTCACAATTGCCGGAGTCACTCCCCTTCTCAAGAAACCAACACTTGACCCCTCTGACATAAAAAACTACAGACTGGTATCCCTTCTTTCTTTTCTTTCCAAAACACTTGAGCATGCTGTCTCTTTTTTAGAACTATCTTCTTGACCCTAACCATTCAGGCTTCAAGACAGGTGACTCATCGGAGACTGCTCTCCTCTGTGTCATGGAGGCTCTCCGCACTGCCAAAGCTGACTCTCTCTCCTATGTTCTCATCCTTCTTTCTGCTACCTTTGACATCAGATCCTCCTCTCGACCCTTTCAGGGCTGGGAGTCTCAGGCTCTGCACACTCTTGGATTGCATCCTACCTGGCAGGGAGCTCCTACCAGGTGACGTGGAGAGGATCTGTGTCTGCAGCACTGACTCTCACTACTGGTGTCACGCAGGGCTTGGTTCTAGGCCGTCTCTTTTCTATACACCAAGTCACTCGGCTTTGTCATATCCTCACATGGTCTCTCCTATCATTGCTATGCAGATGACCCTCAACAATTTCTCTTCTTCCCTCCTTCTGACACCCAGGTGACAACATGCATCTCTGTGTGCCTGGCAGATATCTCAACTTGGATGTCGGCCCACCACCTCAAGCTCAGCCTCGACAAGACAGAGCTTCTTTTCCTTCTGAGAAAGGTCTGTCCGTTCCAAGACTGTTCCATCACGGTTGACAACTCCATGGTGTCCCCCTGCCGGAGTGCAAATAACCTTGGCGTGACCCTGGAGAACACCATGTTGTTCTATGCAAACAGTGACTCAAACAGTGACTCGCTCCTGCAGGTTCATGCTCTACAACCCATAGAGTATGACCCTACCTCACACAGTCATCTCCTGTCTAGATACTGCATCTCATTGTTGGCTGGCTCGTCCCTACCATCAGGCTGTGCTCAAACCCTACACCCCAACCTGAGTACTCCATTCTGCCACCTCTGGTGTCTTGGCCATCCCACCCTTAAGGGAGGGCAGCTCCCGCTCAGCCCAGTTAAAGCTCTTCTCTGTCCTGGCGCCACAATGGTGGAACCAGCTTCCCCCTGAGTTCCGATCCATCTTCCGAAAACCTCTGAAACACTTCCTCTTCAAAGAATATTTGAAATAATCCCAAAGCAACCCCCTCACACCCCCCCCTCACCCCACTCCCCGTTAAACTACAAAAATGTAAGATAATACATTCATAAACTAACACTCGCACTTGACTTTTTTTTCCTCCTTACTAGCATTTACTTTAATGATAGCTACTTTATCGAGCTATCAGCAAAATCAATGCTAGTGTACATGATGTCCATGATTTTCCAACCTAAAGGGTTTCTATGAAAAGGAAACTCCCTCTTGAGTAGCATATAATTTTACAATCCTTCTCTGCTTACACCTAGACTGTAGAAGTTAATGATAGGTGCCTCGTATCCCCCTCTCTCTTTCTCTCTCTCTCTCTCTCTCTCTCTGTCTCTCCATTTGTATATTCTCTCGCTCTCTCGCTCTTTCTGTCTCTCCACTTGTATATCCTTTTCATTCTCTCTCTCTCGCTCTCTTTCTCTCCATTTGTATATCCTCTCTCCATCACTAACTCTCTCTCTCTTTCACACACACACAAACACACACACCGACTAAAACTATATAGGGACTAATATCCAATTAGCTTGATTATTAATTAAATGAAGCACTCATGTGAGAGTGAGGGAGTGTGGGTGGAACGGCACACAGGGGGCGACTGTTGAGATGGGTCTGGACTACCAGAGGCAGCAGAGTGATTATACTGGATGGCCATTATACCCATCCAGGGTATAATGAGGTGTTTGTGTGTTTTTGGGTTAAGGTTAGGGTTAGGATAAGAGTACGGGTTAGGTTTAGGGACTGAATTGTGTGTCCCCAGAAGGTTAGCTGTACAAGAGTGTGTGTGTGTGTGTGCATGAGCTTGTGCGTGTGCGTGTGTGTGTGTGCGTGTGTGTGTGTGTGCGCATGCGTGCGTGCGTGCGTGCACCGGGAAGAGGGGTTGTTGGACTGGTGACAGGAATTTGAAAGATGAGATTTTGGTAACACACTGTACAACAGCCATCTGTGCTCAATGCATTATTATAAACACATGATAGACATTGTGTGTATTTATGAAGGCTCTTATAGAGAGTTTCATAGATAATTAAGGCCAGGATTCAATTCGTCTTTAAAGGCATATCCCCAGACTTTCGATGAGATTGAGTTCATGAGTCCCAGCCAAAGCCCATATATAGTGTCAGATGAGATCAAAGGTAATTCAAGTAACCCTTTCAATGAACCCCTTGTTTATAATGCACTAATAGCATTACACAGCATTTGAGGTGTATTAGAGCAAGACTGGAACCAAAGCCTGCACGCCCTGCAGCCCTTGTTTCCCCTGTTGCCCCTGCTGGTCTGTTCAGATTGTGTTGATAGGATGTAGGGTGGTGCCTAGAGGCTAAAGAAGTATACAGAGAACACCTTTCCTACCTACCTGTCTGTCCCTATTCATTAGAGTGAGCTCAGCTGCACCAACACCCCTCTCATCCGCCCTGCTGTCTCCCCATGTTGAACCTGTCTGGGGACAAGGCTGACTCTGAATGTATCCCAATTGGCACCCTATTCCCTATATAGTGCAATAAAGTAGTGCACTACAAAGGGAGTAGTGTGCCATTTGGGATGCACCCTGTGTGTCCTTGCACAACAACAGGCACCATTATGATCGGGTATGATCAGCCTCAGGCCAGAATCTTTCAGCTGTTGATTCAGGTGGGGAATCTCTCTCCCTCAATCTTTCTCTTCAGGTCATTCTCTTCAGGTGGGTTCGGGTAGGTGTCGGTGCAGAGAGAGAAATGTCTTCGCCAATCAGCAGAGACCCCCTCAACCTTGTACCGAGGTTCCGTCCAGACGTCTGTCTGTCTGTCAGAGAGAGAGAGAGAGAGTCACAGAGTCACAGAGTCACAGTGAGGTGGATTGGTGTGGACAGAATCTGTTATCTAGTCGTATTTACTCCCCCCCACTTTATAACAACCACTCCGGTGGCGTTTTACTTCAGAGCATGAGAGCCCATAAAACATTCTGTTTTTGTCTGTTTTGTTTTGTTTTCACCGCAACTACAACTCCCTTCCTCCTACCCCTTTTGGTAGATTTTTCTCAAGGCTCTTTACAGACATAATGCAGATGGATTCCCATCAGCTTGCCATCGTCCCTTTTTCATGTCATGTCTATTAAGTCTCTTGACACTACACATAGGTAACTTCACACGTACAGTGGGTGCGTGAACAAAAGTGTGTGAGTATGTAACGTTCCCTGAAAATAATAATCAAAAAAGATTCTTTACAAAAGAAAAGAGGTCCTTGTTTAATTTCCGAAGGGTTTTTCATTTTGGGGCCCTGTTGGAGCCCATTCTCACTGTGTATTTCATTAGCCAGGAGTACTGCAGAGCAGGGGTTGTGCTTTTCATTATAAGCCATGTCTTTGAGATAGGATGTAAATCAGGAGGTCAGGGGGTCTGCAGCATGCATTAATTCTGAAGCTATGTTTGAACATAGAGGAAGCCTTGCCTCCAACAACTAATGTTGTATTGCACATCACAGGCCTGGATCTGTAGCAGAGGATGAAGGCCTTGTAATACTATTTATAGGTACCACATCCTGGCCCGAAGATATGCTTGTCCACAAATTAAAGCATACCTTGACTTAAATGGTATATCTGTCTTTAAATTATGCCATAGCCTGGCTCTATGGCATTTTGGTACATCAATTATACTATCCAGGCTCTACTGGCATCCAAAGTCTACAGTCTTTGCTATTAAAGGCCCAGCGCAATCAAAAACTTGATTGTCCTGTGTTTTATATACATTTTCACACTATGAGGTTGGAATAATCCTGTGAAATTGTGAAAATTATGATAATGCCCTCATAGTGTAAGAGCTGTTTGAAAAGGCCAGCAGAAATGTAAACCTGTTGTGATGGGATGGAGTTTGGCCTGCCTGGTGACATTAGTTAATAGACCAATAAGAAAGAGAGTTCCAAACATCTCTGCCAATAACAGCTAGTTTTCTGTTTTCTCCTCCCCTCTCAGGCCACTCCCAGACAGGCCACACTCCCAGACAGTCCTAGTCCTTTTTGCTAAGAAGCTATTTATTTATTTTATGGGACCATTTTAATTGAAAACAATCACTGTAAGGTAGAATTGTTACCCAAAAATTATTTGATATTGAGATAAAAATGGCTGAATTGGAACTTTAACACACGCAGTTAATCTGATAGTCACATTATTAGTTCAATAGAGTAGGAGATCAATTAAGCATAATGATTTGTGGGTTTAATACTTTCTTAAGGTTCTCAGAGCAGAGAAAAAGAGCAGTTGTGTTAGATCAGTGATTATTTCAAGAAAGAGGGCAGAAAGGATGCATTTTCAAATTTCTCCCAGAAAGGCTTGCTTTCCATTCCATAAAATAAAGATTAAGATTCATTTCCATCCTCCTATGTTTTATTACTTTATGTTCTTCATTTATTTGTCAACATTAAACATATACCAATTTACTTTTGATGTAATACTGAGCTGCTTCGCATTGATGAATTCTACTCAAAGGAAAAAACTATCTACTGTACTTGTAGAAAGAGGAGGAAGGGAAGCGCTACTAAGGTACACAATAGTAAATGTTGGTAGACAGAAGGTGCTCTTTGGTAAAAGGGGTGAGTTGGTCATCAAAAAGAAAGGAGGACCAAGGCACTCTTCATATAATTGATTAAAATGCCTTTATTAGTATGGCATGTTCAATAGAAACAATGGCTGACAAAGGCCATGCAGCCTGATTACCAACAATGATGAGACATCATACATGAAGGAGGTGAGAGCCCTGATGGAGTGATGCCTGGAAAATAGCCTCACCGTCAATGTCAACAAAACAAAGAAAGCAATAGGTCGCAGTGGAGAGGGTCACATGCTTCAAGTTCGTCGGCGTGTACATCACTGATGATCTGCAACAGCACCTCTTCAACTTCAGGAGGCTGAAGAAATTTGGCTTGGCCCCTAAGACTCTCACAGAATTCTACAGATGCACCATTGAGAGCATCCTGTCGGGCTGTATCACATAGTCATTGAATATATATATATACAGGACAAATCAAAAGTTTGGAAACACCTACTCATTGAAGGGTTTTTCTTTATTTGACATATTTTCTACATTGTAGAATAATAGTGAAGACATCAAAACGATGAAATAACACATATGGAATCATGTAGTAACCAAAAATGTGGTAAACTATTTACACACTCTTGGCATTCTCTCAACCAGCTTATACTACAGTAGTTGCTATATTGTGCGCTATGGGCTCTGGTCAAAACTGATGCACTATATAGGGGATAGGGTGGCATTTGGGACACAGCACTGGGACCCAATGGCAGCGGTATCTCATGCATCCCAATACCTGGAAAGTGCCATCTGGATGAGGGAAATATTAATGACAAACACAGATCCCAGCATGTCTCCCAGTTCTAATCAAGCCGTGCTGCTTCCACAGTGCTCTGTTTTCTAGGGAATTGGAGGGGAAACAGCCTGTGTGCTGAAGCACGATTGATGCTTTGTGTGGCGTCTGAATACAAATGAAGGATTTGTCAAACTGGGTCCCAATAGATTACCATAGAGCACAGGGGTAATTATGCACACAGTTGATTGAATGGAGTCAAAACAAGGGGATGTGTAAACTTGTGACTGCCACTGCGTTTGATTTCCATAGAAATGGGCTTGGTGACACACAAACAAGGCACAAACGCACATGCAAACTCACAGGCTAGTGCACACACAAAAACATGCATGGATATACAGTGCTTTCAGAAATAATTGATACCCCTTGACTTATTCCACATTTTGTTGCGTTACAGCCTGAATTCAAAATGGATGAGAAAAAAAAGGTTCTCACCCATCTATGCACAATACCCCATAATGACTAAGTGAAAACATGTTTTTAGAAATGTTACAGGTGATTGAAAATGAAATACAGAAAAATCTCATTTACATAAGTATTCACACCCCTGAGTCAATACATGCTATATTCACCTTTGGCAGTGATTGTTATGATTGTGTGTAGAGAAGGACCAAGGTGCAGCGTGCTCTGAGTTCCACATATTTTATTTAATGAAACTCACAAAACAAAAAGGAAACAACTAACCGTAACGAAAGAGGTGCAGCATGCACTAACTCAAAATAAGATCCCACAAAATACAGTAGCGAAATGCCTGCCTAAATATGATCCCCAATCAGAGACAACGATAAACAGCTGCCTCTGATTGGGAACCATACCAGGCCAACATAGAAAAACAACCTAGATTACCCACCCTAGTCACACCCTGACCTATCCAACATAGAGAATAAAAGGCTCTCTATGGTCAGGGCGTGACAGTGATTACAACTGTGAGTCTTTCTTGGTAAGTCTCTAATAGCTTTGCACACCTGGATTGTACAATATTTGTAAAGGCTTCTTTTCAAAATATTTCAAGCTCTGGCAAGTTGGTTGTTGATCATTGCTGGACAGCTTTTTCCAAGACTTGCCATCAATTTTCAAGCCAATTTAAATCAAAACTCTAACTTGGCCCCTCAGGAACATTCAATGTTGTCTTGGTCAGCAACTCTCCCTGTGTCTGTTGGAAAGCAGAATGAAACAGGTTTTCCTCTAGGTTTTGCCTGTGCTTAGCACTATTCCGTTTCTTTTTATCCTAAAAAAAACTCCCTAGTCCTTGCCGATGACAAGCATACCCATAACATGATGCAACCAGCACTAAGCTTGAAAATATTAAGAGTGTTAATCAGTGATGTGTGTGTTGGATTTTCCCCAAACATAACGCTTTGTATTCAGGACATAAAGTTAATCTCTTTGCCAAAATTGTTGCAGTTTTACTTCAGTGTCTTATTGCAGATTAGATGCATGCCTTGGAATTGTTTTATTCTGTACAGGTTTCCTTCTTTCACTCTGTCATTTGGGTTAGTATTGTGGAGTAACTACAATGTTGTTGATCCAACATCAGTTTTCTCCAGAATTCAAAAGTAGATAGATAACAGTCAACACATTCAATCTCATGTACAGTATATTATATTCAGAAGCACACACCTAGACCCAGAAATAACATTACCATAAAGACACAAATCAAATCAAAGTTCTTGGTCGCACACACAGATATGCAGCTGTTATCGCACGTGCAGCGAAATGCTTGTCTTTCTAGCTACAACAGTGCAGCAATAATAACTAGCAATACAACAACAATACACATATGATCAAAAAATTATAATAAAATAAAAAATACCAGAACGAGCAACGAGTTCGGAATATAAATAAATACACTGAGTGTACAAAGCATTAAAAACACCTGCTCTTTCCATGACATAGAATGACCAGGTGAATCCAGGTGAAAGTTCTAATCACTCATTGATGTCACTTGTTAAATCCATTTCAATCAGTGTAGATGAAGGGGAAGAGACAGGTTAAAGAAGGATTTTTAAGCCTTGAGACATTATTGATACATGGATAGTGTGCCATTCAGAGAATGAATGGGCAGGAAGAAAAGATTCAAGTGCCTTTGAACGGGGTATAGTAATAGGTGCCATGCACATCGGTTTGTCAAAAACTGCAGCGCTGCTGGGTTTTTCACGCTCAACAGTTTCACTGTGGAATGTTTTCGACTCCTTGTAGAGTCCATGTTCCGACCAATTGAGGGAGTTCTGAGGGCGAAATGGGCGGGTGCAACTCAATATTAGGAAGGTGTACTTAATGTTTTACTTGAAAATAAAGGAGAGCCGCACACTCTAAGAGCTCAGATGCAAAAATGTAATGGCCAACGTTTCGACAGGCAAGCTGTCTTCATCAGGGTACTTAATGTTTTATACATGCAGTGTGTGTGTGTATATATACACTACCGTTCAAAAGTTTGGGGTCACTTGTCCTTGTTTTTGAAAGAAAAGCAAATTTTTTGTCTACTAAAATAACATCAAGTTGATCAGAAATACAGTGTAGAAAAACTATTGTCGCTGGAAACGGCTGATTGCTTATGGAATATCTATATACGTATATATGTGCAACCATTACTCCTGTGTTCCAATGACACGTTGTGTTAGCTAATCCAAGTTTATAATTTTAAAAGGCTAATTGATCATTAGAAAACCCTTTTGAAATTATGTTAGAACAGCTGAAAACTGTTGTTCTGATTAAAGAAGCAATAAAACTGGCTTTCTTTAGACTAGTTCAGTATCTGGAACATCAGCATTTGTGGGTTCGATTAGAGAATCAAAATGTCCAGAAACAAAGGGCTTTCTTCTGAAACTCGTCAGTCTATTCTTGTTCTGAGAAATGAAGTCTATTCCATGCGGGAAATTGCCAAGAAACTGAAGATCTCATACAACGTTGTGTACTACTCCCTTCACAGAACAGTGCAAACTGACTCTAACCAGAATAGAAAGAGGAGTGGGAGGCCCCGGTGAACAAATGAGCAAGAGGACAAGTACATTAGAGTGTCTAGTTTGAGAAACAGACACCTCACAAGTCATCAACTGGCAGCTTCATTAAATAGTACCCACAAAACACCTTTCTCAACGTCAACAGTGAAGAGGCAACTCTGGGATGCTGGCCTTCTAGGTAGAGTTCCTCTGTCCATTGTCCGTGTTCCTTTGCCCATCTTATACTTTATTTTTATTGGCCAGTCTGAGATATGGCTTTTTTTTTGCAACTCTGGCTAGAAGGCCAGCATTCCGGAGTTGCCTCTTCACTGTATATATATATATATATATATATATATTGAAGTCAGAAGTTTACATACACCTTAGCCAAATACATTTAAACTCATTTTTTCACAATTCCTGACATTTCATCCTACTAGAAATTTCCTGTCTTAGGTCAGTTAGGATCACCACTTTATTTTATATATATATATATATATAGTATCAGTCAAAAGTTTGGACACACCTACTCATTCAAGGGTAATTTTATATTTTTACTATATTCTACATTTTTACGATTTTCTACATTGTCGAATATTAGTGAAGACCTCAAAACTATTAAATAACACGTGTCAATATTGTCTCAAGCAACATTTATAACACTTGAAGCGATAGGTCAACCCTACATTTATATTGCTGAATTATTTTAGGATCTGGTAAAAGGTGCATCCACTGGTTGTAATCCACCAGTAGCCACAGTTAGTACACACACTTCCCTGAACACACCCACACCTCCCCAACAACACACACCTACCACAGATAGACAAATAGACAAATCCCAATAGATGCACGTCCTGAGGGCTACCAGTTGAACCACTGACATTTACAAACCTTACTATGCACCTGCAACATAACAACCAACACAACAAAAAAGAGAAAGCTATTTCGTTTTCTCTCTCTTTCCTTTTTCTTTTACTTCCTCTTCGTTTGTGATTTGTGGGTGGGGGTGGAGAAGGGGAGAGGTGGATAGGTGGGAACAACAGAAAACAGGCAGAGATTAACACTAGCTAATAATCCCCTCTTTCAACACGTAGCCTCATATTTCTAAATTAAACAGGAGTGCAGAAGGGCTTATTAAACATTAAAGGCCGCTCCATCACAGTGTGTCTGCTCACCCCTCCCCTCTCTGCCCCCTGCTTCCCGCCCCCCACCCCCGGGGCTGCAGTGCACCCTGGATTTGTGGCGAGTAAACTAAACCCCATACATCATATACACATCAGGCCCACAGAGTTCAGGCACGGGCCAATCATTTTGAGGTTAAACAATGTCATTTGGATCTCGTAAATGCAATTTATTTTCGGCTGTCAGAAAAAAGTTCCAACATTTTTCTTTTTTTTCTTTGGATTAAAAGGAGGGCGATATTTGGGCAAGGCGGAGGGATTCCTGTTGAGACAGGGGTGTTTATACAGACTATTTACTGTACTTTATGTGTTGGCTGCGCACCTGTCATTGTTTCTGTGCTGTTTTTGGAGAGGATATCATGTCACGCTCCCAAAACATAGGTGAGTGAGAATCAGAGGATGATGTTTAAATCCATTGGGGGTCAGAGTAATCACAAGGCAATGAGCCATAAGTAAAGAGGTGTACGGTGTCCATTTTATGACACCCTCAGCCTCAAGCAAAGTCACTTATAGCTAGTCACCTAGAAGTACTTCTTCCGACCCCTAGTTTAACATCTAATCCCACGGATGGTATCATCATCCTGCCTGTTATCCTTTTTATTTGTGGTTGCTTATGTCTCTTAATGTCTCTGCAGTGATTTGAAGACCTGTAGAAAATCTCCAGCAGTTTAGAGGATTAGGAGCTACAAAAGTGCCTTTTGGAAGAAAAAAAAAGGCTAGCCATCGGAGTGATACAAGTGAATTAAGAGATTAAGATGGTTTATGAAGACTGATTACAAAGCCACAGGGGTTTCTGAATAGAAAGACAAACCTTGAGATGGGATAATTCCCTTGTACTTTTCTCTCATGCTCAGGCTATTATTTCACTTTGCACTTTCTCATCGGAATCGATTTGAAAAGGAAAAACAGATCAAGAGGAAGGGACAACAGAGAAAGAGAGAGAGAGAGAGAGAGAGAGAGAGAGAGAGAGATGACATAGGTAGAGGCAGGATTAGTTTATACAATCAGATTCCTTCTTTTGTATTTATATTGCTTTGTAGTTATATTTACAGTAAGAAAGGTGTTTTAGTTTTTTATCCAACTGTGGAAAACTACTGCTGTTTTACCAGGATAAAGAATGGAGAGATGGGAACTGGACATGTCAGTTAATTAACCACTTTACCGTGGCCGCTAACAGTGGCAGACAACACTCTGGCTAACAACACTTTCTCATCACTTCCCAGTCATGACCATGGTCCAAAACAAAACCGTCTTGATCTGAAAAAGCAACTGCAAACTTGCCAAATCAATACTTCCAGGAATTAACCTGGAACAAATCGATCCAAAAATGCTTGCTTGCCAAGCACTGCTGCTCCTTGGTCCCAGCAAAGTGTTAAGGACCAGCAGAACAAACGGAATGAATAAGAAAAAAAGGGGAGAACAGATAGATAGGGAAATAGAAAGTGCTGGCCATATGTGAGATGTGTTCCTCAAGCCTTTTCCCTTACAAGAAGAGCCAGTAAGCACTTTTCTCTGAGCTGAAACGCTCGCTCTCATGCTCATGTCCCATCAGCAGTTTTTGGCGCAGAGCACGAACGGCAGATCCAGGTGAGAAGAGTAAATGTAAAGAATTTCTCCCCATCAGTCTCTTTCACTGTCTCACGCAGCTTTCCCTACCGCTCTCTCTCTCTGCTTCTCTCGCATTCTGCCAATCTTTTCCTCTCTCTCTCTACCAGTCCCTCTCATTCTCACTCTTGGCAACTCTCCCTCTTCATTGTCTCCCTGGAGATATTTTCAAACCCCTATCCCCCTGTTTCATTCACATTCTCTCCCTCATTCAATCTTTTCATCTTCTCTGTCACTGCATGTAGTGAGAATTCCCATGCGTTTGGAGTCTCATCCCGAGATCATGCCCCTCCATACATCTTTTTCTCATCTTATGCTGTGCTATCAGCCTCTAGCGACGAGAGAACCAATGGGAGAGTGACACAATGCTGTGGCAGTTCATGTTCATGTTATCATTTCCACAGCCCAAGATATCCCCTCTGTTTTTCCCTAACAGTTTCTGTACTTACACCAGTAGCCTACTGTATTTACAGAGTATGTCACCATGATTTATGGTCAGGTTGTTTTAAATAAAATGTTGAAAATGTTCTTGACACAAAGCATATTGTTATGATTTTGAACTAGGCATATTCATATCAATTATAGTTTTCTGTTGCTTTTTTTATCACATAGTGGGTAATGGTATTTTTGCACCTTGTTTACTGATAAAGGACAGAAAATATGAGCAGATTACACACACATACATACACACACACGCGCGCACACACACACACGGTTCCCTGGTGGATGAATAGCTATTCAAGCGACCGGAATCCACCCTGCTGTGAACACCACTCTCCCAAGGAAGTGAAGCTGGGACACAAATCACATTTTCTGCACAATTAAAGTGGATCCATGGCTAAGTGTATTAGCGCCTCACTCTCCGCTGGAGCCCTGGGAGCCAGCAGGATCCAACAGTACGTCCCCTTACTTCCTTTGCTCCTTTCCCTATAATGACAATGTGATGAAGATGACTCCATCCCCATCCTTTAATTAGTTTCTCAAATTTCAAATGTATTTATAAAGCCCTTTTTACACCAGCAGATGTCACAAAATGCTATACAGAAACCCAGCCTAAAACCCCAAACAGCAAGCAATGCAGATGTAGAAGCAAGGTGGCTAGGATAAACTCCATAGAATGGCAGGAATCTAGGAAGAAACCTAGAGAGGAACAAGACTCTGAGGGGTGGCCAGTCCTCTTCTGGCTGTGCCGGGTGGATATTATAAGAGTACATGGCCATTTAAGGCCAGATTGTTCTTCAAGATGTTCAAACGTTCATAGATGACCAGCAGGGTCAAATAATAATCAGTGGTTGTAGAGGGTGCAACAGGTCAGCACCTCAGGAGTAAATGTCAGTTGGCTTTTCATAGCCAAGCATTCAGATAATAAAATACAATAAAATTGTATTGTTGCTGATGGCAATAGAGCCCCACAGTAGAGGTGTCATAATACCCATAAAACCTAGCTGTCAACCAGAAAAATGGTTCCAATTGTTTTTCCACCATTAGTTTTCCCATAGGGGATTTTAGAAACACTTAAAATAAGGGCTGTGTTTTGTGTAGGCTTACCCTGGCATGACGTTTTGATAACCATATAAATCTCTCTCAGACAAGGTGATTTTTCTCAATATATTTAGCTCTATTTACTCTCAGATTCAAAAATGCTAATTAGCATAAAACTAGACATCATGCAAAACTACAAATCCCTGCAAGCTCCTGCACATCATCTCTAGCTGACACCTTTGCTAACAGGCATTGCATCAATTTAAAACTTGCACAAGACAGTTCACAGAATTGTCCATTTAAAAAAATATAGCCAAGTTATTCATTACTACATTTAGCTAACATTAGATAGTTAATCCAGAGATTCTTACCCTTGCCTCGATTCGGCAATCTCGTCCAGCTCATGGCATTTGTAGTTCTTTATGATAGCCACATTAGTAGATAGGTAGCATTTCATTTTGGGGGGTAAATACAGGCAAATATAATGATGAAAGTCACCTTGTCCTAGAGAGATTTACATGGTTATCAAAACGTCATGCCAAGGTAAGCCTAAACGAAACACAGACCTTATTTTAAGTGTTTCTAAAATCCACTATGGGAAAAATGAATGGTGGAAAAATGATTTCAACCATTTCCCTGTTTGATTGCTAGGTTTTATGGGTATTGTGACTCATACTGTGGTACCCTATACTTGCTTACCTTAACCTTTTTTTTTGCTTTTATGAATATTATAATTTAAACCATATCAAGTAGTACAGGCCTGGCCCACTATGGTTAGCTGAACCAGGTGCATACATGTTGGTCTGTAACAAAACCCTCCACACCCTGTATTGTTCTAGGATTCGGATTGGTAAAGACTGCTTTCAAGTCACTTTTACAATACACCCCACTTATGGGACTGAGATACAGAGGCCAAGAAAAATAGAAAGTGAGGGAGACATAGAGGTAGAGAGGGAGAGAGTGAGACAGCAATCCAATATGCTTCTTCCTTAATATGGCACCAGTGAAAGGGGAGTTAAAATCCTGGATTACAAACATGTCCTCGTGCAGAGAGGGACGCCCCAGAGGAGAATGTGTGTGACCCATCCAAGTGGAATGCTCAATAGCTGTCATTTGGGATCAAACTAATTCGCGGCCCACAAGCTTCCACATGTAAACACTCTGGTAATATTGAGAAAAGACCTCCAAGGGACAAAACTCCAAGGGAGTTTGTTTCCATGTTTGTCTCGCAAGTTGTTTTAAAAGGTACAGTTTCGATCACTGGAAAAATTCAATGTGCCGTGATATTGGAAGAACATTTTGCAATGCGTGAGTAACTGAAGTGTATCCCAGCTAACAATTCTAGGGAGAGTGAACGTTTTTGTAATGTTACCTGTAATGTTCCCCGATGTTTGTGTATCCAGTTTATCGTTAGTTATGGGAACATTCTATGTAAGTTAGTAAAAACCTCATAAGAACCTATTTAGCCTGTTTTGGAATTACAGTTAGGAGAACATTCCCTTAATGTCAAGCAGGATTTACCCAGAACGTGATTACCATGTTCTCAGAATATACACTATTAATATTCTGGACACGTTTCATGGGATTTTGCAAGAACATTCATGTGTCCAGTTTTCTGAGGGTTAGGAGAATATTCCATCAACGTAACACTAAACATACATATGTTCTCAGAATTTAAGACATTAATATAAAAATAATAATTCTTGAGTGTACTTTTAACATTGCTGAGATTGACTTTGAAGTGCAAAGTGTAGAAATGCAGATGAAATCAGTCATCAACAAAGACGTGGTGGCCTAGCGGGAAGATTGGAATGCTGTGAACTAAGCGGTTGTGAGTTCAAATCCCAGGTGAGGACATGTTGAATAATAACGACTGTATAAATTAACATTCACAATGTAATCATGTATGTTAAATATGTAAGCTGAAACTGTTGATAGCACTGTTTGTGTGTGGTGGTGTCCCTAACCTTACATAAAGCTATCAGTGGTTCACCAAGCAGGGCCTTGATGGGCTCTGCAACAGTAAATAGGGGTGATGACTAATTAAAACATTTTTGGGGGTGAGCACGTTTCTTTGGGACCGTCAAGCGAAGTCCTGAAAATGCATTTTTAGGACGTCCCCAGAACAAGCTGGGAACTAGACAAAAACCTCCAGGGGACAATGAGTCACGGTAATCTCCTCTTATGCACTCTGGGGATGTGTTAGTAGTAGCCAACTTGCTGATGATCATCAGGTCACTAATGGCCTGGTACTCAGGGCTCTATTGTCCCTCTAACCACTCTGACATCAATGCAATCGCATGCAAAAATCACATCGAGCACTTATCAAAACAGTACATGCTTTTAAAACTCACCTCACTGTGATTGATCAATTTGAAGAAACAAGTTCAACAACAGGTTGAAACTGAATGGAAAACATGGTCATTGTGGATGTTGTTTCAAAGCCTAACACAACGAAACGGACAGCGCTTTCTAAGGTGAGGATTAATTAAAAACACCTATATGCATATTCAAGTCCTATATATGAGCCCAAGCCCCACCCCCAAAAACCCAAAACGGAATTAAAATAATGATTGTGCTGTTATACAACACATAGCCTACCGCAAATTATACATTGCAGAAGAACATTAAAAAAATACTGATTTAAGATATTTGTTACATAATTGGTCTAGCCTAAATTAAACAAATTCAGAGTTAGACTACAATTATAGTGAATTTGTATTTGTTTTTGAATAGCCTAGTAATTGGGCCCTTTTATATTTGCCTAATTAGTAGGCTGACATTACATTTAGCTACAGAATATCTCTCCACCATGTGTTTCTATCACCTCTCCTCTCTTTTTCATTCCTTTCTCCAACGTGCAGAGAGAGGGGCTGTCAACAGTTCAATCAAATATGTTTTGTTGTGAAAACATGTTACTATCAATGTTCCCAAACATATTTTATTAGTTTTCCAAATTAAGCACTGGGTAGCTGCAGGAACAGGGTTGGAGAGCCCATGGCATACAGAGTTTGGGCAGAATATCACCTGTCTGGCCACAAAATAACCGGAGTAGCCTACCCTACTGTACATGAGTGAAACGAACCAGCAGGAAAGTGGCCTGCATTCGCTTTTTTGTCTTTTTCTCTTTCACCTGTTCCTGCCAATTTGATAATGGGCCATTCTAAATCAAAACAAATTTGACATATTAGTAAAGACAAGATTAAATTGAGAATAGTCTGATGGGTGAAAATAGGATCAGTTGGTGAGAGAACAGGCAAGGAACAGAGCAGAACTTTTTTTGCATCATGCAGCCCATATATATCTGTTGATTTCTAAGGCATTCCATGGTTTGTATCATTCACAACTAAAGGTGCCAAATAACTAAAACTCTAGCATGTTTCAAATGATCCCTTTCACGCTCAACATAGCCACTTCTTATACGCGCTCTCGCTCCAGAATGGGAAAAATATCCTTTCTATTTTATTCAGCTAAATTCAATTATATTCTTCTTACTATAAAATCATATAATACAAAATTATGAACAAGCCTACTGCTTATTGCATGGCGCATAGCACACAGTAGGCAAACTCATATTCTGTTCTTCTGAAAAAAAATCTTCATACAGTGCATTCGGAAAGTATTCAGACCCCTTCCCCTTTACAGCCTTATTCTAACATTTTTTTTTTTAAATGTCATCATCAATCTACACACAATACCCCATAATGATCAAGTGAAAAGAGGTTTTTAGGATTTTTTGCAAATGTATTAAAAATAAAAAAACATAAAAATCTTACTTACTACATAAGTATTCAGACACTTTGATAAGAGACTGGAAATTGACCTCTGGTGCATCCTGTTTCCATTGATAATACTTGAGATGTTTCTATAACTTGATTAGAGTCCACCTGTGGTCAATTCAAATGATTGGACATGATTTGGAAAGGCACACACCTGTCTATATAAGGTCCCACAGTTGACAGTGCATGTCAGAGCAAAAACCAAGCCATGAGGTCGAAGGAGTTGTCCGTAGAACTCTGAGACAGGATTGCGTCGAGGCACAGGTCTGGGGTCTGGGAAAAAATGTCTGCAGCATTGAAGGTCCCCACGAACACAATGGTCTCCATTATTCTTAAATGGAAGAAGTTTGGAACCACCAAGACTCATTCTAGAACTGGCCACCCGGCCAAACTGAGCAATTGGGGGAGAAGGGTCTTGGTCAGGGAGGTGACCAAGAACCCGATGGTCACTCTGACAGAGCTCCAGAGTTCCTCTGTGGAGATGGGAGATCCTTCCATAAGGACAACCATCTCTGCAGCACTAAACAAATCAGAGTGGCCAGATGGACGCCACTCCTCAGTAAAGGCACCTAAAGGACTCTCAGACCATGACAAACAAAATTCTCTGGTGTCACATCTGGAGGAAACCTAGCACCATCCCTACGGTAAAGCATGGTGGTGGCAGCATCATGCTGTGGGGCTGTTTTTCAGCGGCAGGGACTGGGAGACTAGTCAGGATTGAGGGAAAGATTAACGGAGCAAAGTACGGAGGGATCCTTGATGAAAACTTGCTCCAGAGCACTCAGGACCTCAGACTGGGGCAAAGATTCACCTTCCAACAGGACAATGACCCTAAGCATACAGCCAAGACAATGCAGGAATGGCTTCGGGACGAGTCTCTGAATGTCCTTGAGTGGCCCAGCCAGAGCCCGGTCTTGAACCTGATCAAACATCTCTGGAGAGACCTGAAAATAACTGTACAGCGACCTTACCCATTCAACCTGACAGAGCTTTAGAGGATCTGTAGAGAGGAGTGGGAGAAACTCCCCAAATAAACTTGTGCCAAGCTTGTAACATCATACCCAAAAAGACACTATAATCACTGCCAAAGGTGTTTCAACAAGGTGCTGAGTAAAGGGTCTGAATACTTACAGTTGAAGTCAGAAGTTTACATACACTTAGGTTGGAGTCATTAAAACTAATTTTTCAACCACACCACAAATTTCTTGTAAACAAACTATAGTTTTGTCAAGTCGGATAGGACATCTATTTTGTGCATGACACAAGTAATTTTTCCAACAATTGTTTACAGACAGATTATTTCAATTATAATTCACTGTATCACAATTCCAGTGGGTCAGAAATGTACATACACTAAGTTGACTGTGCCTTTAAACACCTTGGAAAATTCCAGAAAATGATGTCATGGCTTTAGAAGCTTCTGATAGGCTAATTGACATAATTTGTGTCAATTGGAGGTGTACCTGTGGATGTATTTCAAGGCCTACCTTCAAACTCAGTGCCTCTTTGCTTGACTTCATGGGAAATCAAAAGAAATCAGCCAAGACCTCAGAAAAAAAATTGTAGACCTCCACAAGTCTGGTTCATCCTTGGGAGCAATTTCCAAACGCCTGAAGGTATCACGTTCATCTGTACAAACAATAGTATGCAAGTATAAACACCATGGGACCACGCAGCCGTCATACCGCTCAGGAAGGAGACGCGTTCTGTCTCCTAGAGATGAAGTACTTTGGTGTGAAAAGTGCAAATCAATCCCAGAACAACAGCAAAGGACCTTGTGAAGATGCTGGAGAAAACAGGTACAAAAGTATCTATATCCAGAGTAAAATGAGCCCTATATTGACATAACCTGAAAGGTCGCTCAGCAAGGAAGAAACCACTGCTCCAAAACTGCCATAAGAAAGCCAGACTACGGTTTGCAACTGCACATGGCAACAAAGATTGTACGTTTGGGAGAAATGTCCTCTCGTCTGATGAAACAAAAATATAACTTTTTGGCCATAATGACCATCATTGTTTGAAGGGTAAAGGGGCAGGCTTGCAAGCCAAAAAACACCATCCCAACCGTGAAGCACGGGGGTGGGAGCATCATGTTGTGGGGGTGCTTTGCTGCAGGAGGGACTGGTGCACTTCACAAAATAGATGGCATCATGAGGGAGGAAAATTATGTGGTTTTTTGAAGCAACATCTCAAGACATCAGTCAGGAATTTAAAGGTTGGTTGCAAATGGGTCAAGCATACTTCCAAATTTGTGGAAAATGGCTTAAGGGCAACAATGTCAAGGTATTGGAGTGGCCATCACAAAGCCCTGACCTCGTCCTATAGAACATTTGTGGGCAGAACTAAAAAAGCGTGTGCGAGCAAGGAGGCCTACAAACCTGACTCAGTTACACCAGCTCTGTCAGGAGGAATGGGCCAAAATTCACCCAACTTATTGTGGGAAGCTTGTGGAAGGCTACCCGGAACATTTGACCCAAGTTAAACAATTTAAAGGCAATGCTACTAAATACCAATTGAGTGTATGTAAACTTCCGACCCACTGGGAATGTGATGAAAGAAATAAAAGCTGAAATAAAGCATTCTTTCTGCTATTATTCTGACATTTCACATTCTTAAAATAAAGTGGTGATCCTAACTGACCTAAGACAATGAATGTTTACTGGGATTAAATGTCAGGAATTGTGAAAAACTGAGTTGAAATGTATTTGGCTAAGGTGTATGTAAACTTCCGACTTCAACTGTATTTACATTTGCTTTGTCATTATGGGTTACTGTCTGTAGATTGATGAAGAAAAAAAACTATTTAATCAAGTTTAGAACAAGGCTGTAACGTAACAAAATTGGGAAAAAGTCAGGGGGTCTGAATACTTTCCGAATGCACGGTATCATATATTCTTTAGACCTGTCTAAAATAAATAATGGATTATTTGTGATGGTGTATATTCAGTTTATTTATTAGACTTTTTTAAATGTAGATGTTCCAAAGGCGTGCATCTGTGGCATGTATGCGTGGAAGCCTGGAGAAGCTAAATGTGTTTATGTTAATGGTCAATTGCCATGAGACCGGTAGTCTTTTTCATGACAATATAATGCTGACAAAATTTCATGACCGCCACATCCCTGCATTGGACACAGGAATGCTTTTGCAACGTTCCCATGAAACGTGTCTAGAACATTAATGTATTGTATTCTGAGAGCATGGTAGCCATATTCTGTATATGTCTAGTGTGACGTTGATGGAATATTCTCCTAACCCCTAAAAAATTGGACATTGGATTATTCTTGCAACGTTCCAATGAAACTCGTCTTGCACATTAATATTGAATATTCTGAGAACATGGTAAACACATTTTCGGTAAGTTCTGTTCGACATTAAGGGAATGGTCTCTTGGAAACAGTCTTTACACATCACTGGAACATTCCTATGAAAACATTAGGTAATGAGACTCTTAAGGGAACGTTCTCTAAAGTTGTGGGATTTGTTGTTAGCTGGGTTGTCAGTATTTGTGCCTGATCCAGTGTTGAACATAGGTGGTATTTTATTGTACTTGATATGAATTCCATAAATACCCAACATCCAACACTTTTCAGCCTTTGACATTTGGGTTTAAAGGTTTGGAAAATGTTAAGGTTAGGTTTAAGGCATATTTCTATGATTAAGATGTTAAACAGAATTGTCATTGTAAAAGCAAGGGAGCATAATGTTTCTTTGTGTTTCTACCACTAGACCTGCATACTGATCACAGCACAAAAACACCCACGTACCCACACACATTTCCGCACACCTTCCCCCCTTCTCTTGTCCTCAAGGATGAGCATGCAACCATTTCTCCCGGGGAACGCGGTTTTGCCGCTTCGGCCTTGGCCCTAATTATAAGGAAGGGAGTGCTGCATGGTGCTAGGCAGGGCAGGCTTGGTAGCGGTGGGAGGGTGTGTGTGTGTGTGTGTGTGTGTGTAGTGCAGCGAGAAACAATCTTCATTAGGCTACCCAGGGGTCCATTGGCCCTGCCACTCAGCCATCACACTGCCAAAACCTCCATCATGTTTCCCTCTCCTCATCAGAACGCTCATCAGGATGCACTATCTGTGTGTTCTCTCTCCCTCCTGATTTTCAGTCATTTGGGCCCTGTGTATGTACGCTATGTATTCGTAACGCACCTTCTAGGGATGGCTTCTGCTCCTGGCTTAGTAAAATGTTTTAATATCCTCGTTAATTATTCACTTGCTTCCACCCCAAATCACATTTTGATGTTTGCCCACTCTATAGTCTCAGTGGCCCTGAAAAACATGGTAATACACGATGATGGATCCAGTCATAATGTTGTGACTGGGGCACTTCTCTTCACCCAGGGAAATGTGAGTGTGGCTCCATGTAATCATCCCAAATGGCACCCTATTCCATAGTGCACTACTGTTGACCAGGGCCCATAGAGCTCTGGTCAAAAGTAGGTGAACTATGTAGGGAATAGGGTGCCATTTGGGACGTAGTTTATGAGGAAGTGGTGAGCCAAAATGTCTGGTCTCCTGCTAAGACAGAGAGGGAAGTGAGGAGGGCCTCGGGTGGTGGTTCTAATCTCCCACACCGGAGCCTCCGACTGCCTGTTCCCTGACACTCCTTGCTGTCACAGCTCTGCCACCTCCCCAAAGAAATAACCAGCCATGGCAAGAGCCAGTGGCCGCTTGTGAGGAGGTGCTATTGGCCCTTACAGGATATATCGCTTATGAGATCAGATGTCTGCAGGGGAAGGGGAGGAATGAGAGGGCGAGAGAGATATACAGCTGCAGCGTGTTGGGAGGAAATTGCTTTGCCGCCACCAGCCCTACGGAGGTAAACACACAGAGTTAGTACGCGCCAGAGAGTGGGTATAATTGTCTTGAGGTGGACATTGTTTCGATGGACAGAGAGAGCCAAGCAAGGTAGAGAGAAGAGGAGGGGGGAGGAAGGGTGTGAGGTATGGATTCAGGAAATTGGCATGGCGTTCACACACTGCCTCAGTGAAAGTGGCTCATCGGCATGGCTCGAAAAAATTCTTTATGAAGCTTTCCATCCCTGAGTCTAAACTCTACAGCACGAGAAGGGGAAGAATGGAATGGAGTGGGGAGAAAGATAGACAATTGGATGCGAGATCATTCTGGGAAGAGGGGTTGAATAAGAAAATGGAGCGTGGGAGGGAGATACTGATTTAAAATCAGATAGACGGCAGAATTGCCTCTGAACCTGGTCATTTCGATGAAAATGGAGACTGTGCCAGGTAGAATTTCTCCTTTCACTTCAGAACCTATGGTATCGCACATAACATTATACAATCTCATTATGATTACGACCATAATTCACATGCTTAACCATTCAGGCTGAATTTATGGCGCTATCATTTATGGTTACATAAAATGACATTGTATAAAAATGCCATTGCTCTGTTTGGCAATGCAAGAGGCATATTACTCAGGTGACAAGCACAATGTTTCTGTTTGGCATGTTGGTTGATGGGTGAGGTGAAAGTACAGCAAATAAAATTCTATTTTATGCAGGAAACCATGACATTTTAAATACTGAAAAATGGTTGCTGACCATGAATGTATCATATTCTATCATATTTCATCTAATACACATGAAAGTATTATAAAAACCTATATCGGCTTACTATTGATTGACATAACCTCTATAATGTGTCTACATCCCACAGTACAGAAAGTACAGCAGGGTGGGTCTATTTTATAACTATTAGTTAAAGTGAGGATAGATATTTACATGTAGTGTTGTTGACCAATGCCATTCCTCATTTAGCTCAGCTAATTGGCCCTGCCACTCAAAGCTTACTCTGTTAATTTCCCTTTGTCCACAGAGCTCCCAGTAAAGTGATGCATCTGAGCTCAAGCCGTTGTGTCACCACACATCAATCAAATCCTCGTAGAATATACAGTTTGCCATATTCCCATCCCGCTCCCTCTCCATATTCCTCTCTATATTCCCCTCCCTGTCCATATTCCCCTCCCTCTCCATATTCCCCTCCATATTCCCCTCCATATTCCCCTCCATATTCCCCTCCATATTCCCCTCCATATTCCCCTCCATATTCCCCTCCCTCTCCATATTCCCCTCCCCCTCCATATTCCCCTCCCTCTCCATATTCCCCTCCATATTCCCCTCCCTCTCCATATTCCCCTCCATATTCCCCTCCATATTCCCCTCCCTCTCCATATTCCCCTCCATATTCCCCTCCCCCTCCATATTCCTCTCCATATTCCCCTCCCTCTCCATATTCCTCTCTATATTCCCCTCCCTCTCCATATTCCCCTCCATATTCCCCTCCCTCTCCATATTCCCCTCCATATTCCCCTCCCTCTCCATATTCCTCTCCATATTCCCCTCCCTCTCAATATTCCCCTCCCTCTCCATATTCCTCTCCCTCTCCCTCTCCATATGCCCCTCCCTCTCTGCATACTAGAAGGCTGCTTCAGCCCACATCAACTAGGATAAAGTTTTCTTGAAACTTGAGAACTAGCATGATTAATGCAACTATGACTCCCATTGCTGTACCTAGAACTTCAAAGGTTTCAAGGTTCTACAAGTCTTTTTTGGGGGAAATGTGGGATTCATAACCAAAAACTGGGAAGGCCTGGGAGGGGGGGGGGATCATTGTGTTCTACAGGGAAACAGACAACGTTATGGTTTCCAGGTTGTTTCCATTTCAACTGACCTCAAAGACAGAACAACCTATAGTCTCCCTTAGAAAGCAATGCACTGTACTTCTAAGGGCAGATCTAACTTGCTGGGAAAATTGTCCTCTGGCTTGAAAGCTTTACAGAGAAAGGAAATATGCACTGTTGCTATCAAAGTCATTCCAAAGGGAAGGTTTAACAGAGAAAATGTAAAGTAACCACACTCTAGCATTAGTGAAGTCACCCATTGTTTCAATTTAACCCAGGGTCTAACTAAAAACAGACAATACATGTAGGCCTAGGGTTTCATGCTTTGGTTGATGTTACATTTCATCTTCAAGTTAGTAATGAATATGTTGGATTTACGTCTCCATTTCAACCAAAAAAAATCTAAGTTAAAGAACAGGACTAAATTAAATCAAACTTTAAAGTGCATTTCAAGTTTGATTTGATTTAGTCCTTTTCTTTAAAACTTAGATTTTTGAGACTTGAATCCAGCATATCAATTATGCATTTATAGACAAACTGGAATTAAAGTCAGACTAAGTCAGTGGCACAAAATATACATCTCATATTTGGTTGCGTTAACCACCAAACACAGTTCAATATCACTTTTGCAATACAGTCAATAGCCTACTAACTTGTCGACAAGTGAACAAATTGTATGCTGGATTCATGTCTCCAACTAAACCAAAAATAAAAGTTAAACAATAGGATTAAACCAGTGGACCAGATTAAACTATCCAAGCAGTAGATAAATCAAATCAAAGTTTATTTGTCATGTGCGCCGAATATAACAGGTGTAGACCTTACAGTGAAATGCTTACTTACAGGCTCTAACCAATAGTGCAAAAAAGGTGTTAGGTGAACAATAGGTAAGTAAAGAAATAAAACAACAGTAAAAAGACAGGCTATAGTAGCGAGGCTACATACAGACACCGGTTAGTCAGACTGATTGAGGTAGTATGTACATGAATGTATAGTTAAAGTGACTGTGCATATATGATAAACAGAGAGTAGCAGCAGCGTAAAAAGAGGGGTTGGGGGGGGTTGGGGGGGCACACAATGCAAATAGTCCGGGTAGCCATTTGATTACCTGTTCAGGAGTCTTATGGCTTGGGGGTAAAAACTGTTGAGAAGCCTTTTTGTCCTAGACTTGGCACTCCGGTACCGCTTGCCGTGCGGAAGTAGAGAGAACAGTCTATGACTGGGGTGGCTGGGGTCATTGATATTACTTTTTTCAAAACAGAAAATAGGCTACAGTTAAGACTATCTTATGAACTAATGTAACAGTTTTTATTCAACCTTAAAATGAGTACAGTAACTCCTCCATGGCCACATTATGGGGTTACTGTAACTGTAAAAGTCTTGTAATCATAGAAAGCGTGCATGTTCAAGATAGCATGCAAAGGTCACGGGTCTGTGGAGACCTTCCCAATATAAATATCTGGAAAGAATCTCGAACAGCATTGATCCCTTGCACTATGTACTTTTAATGTAATCTCAACTACAATCCAGGTAATTTGGTTGTGCTACTATTAGATGAAGCACAGTGATAACACATTAAGTTGTTGTATACATCCAAAATATTTGACATTGTATTCCCATCTGAACTGGTTGAAAGTGCAGTGACAGCACATTTAGATGACAACTAAACAAAAAAATCAAACATTGTTTTTCCATTGGAATTTGGATGTGCTTTAAGATGGTTTAAAGCATAGTGATAACACATTGGGAATTTAAGACATTTCTGACTGCCTTTTTTAGTGGGCGAATCTCATTGATCTCATTGATCAACGTCTCATCAAAAAATGACCAACATTTCCACGTTGAAATGACGTGATGTGCCCAGTGGGAACATACACACACACACACATTCTCAAGGGAGTGTATGAAGGGAAAGGGAGCTCTAAGCAGAGAAGAGCAGAGCTGCAGGCCATGGTAGGCAGCAGTCTGTGACGGCTCCCCAGTAGTAGTGGGCGACAGCAGCGACAGGGTTGGGGATAATCCAGGCAGCTGCTGAGTAGAGCATGCATCAGACGTACCGGGAGGAGTGGATTACCCAGCCTGGGAGAGATAGGGAGAGAGGGATATGGAAGAGAGAGGAGAGGACTTGGGTCCAGATAAGAGCAGGAGGTGGATGATTTGTCTAGTAGGGGATATAAGACATAAGAGAGGAAAAAGAAGAGGAGGGCTGTGTTGAAATGGTGCAAGAATGCCTCTCAATGTTTCTTTCTACCTTGGGAAGTTTTTCCTACCTGTTGGGACCTCTGCTTGCTATACAGAGCTGTATACACATGATTTAACTGAATGAAAATTCACTAGTTTGAACTTCGCAAGGACTTGGCAAAAGTGAGTAGATAACAGCAGTTGATTCTGACCTTGTCATTCAGGAAGGCTGCAGTGCATGAGGCTCTGGCCAGTGGCAGTCAGGTGACTCCTATAATACAAATGGCATCACAATGAACTGCAAAAAGCCTAGTAAACAATGAACTGGAAAAAGCCAAATCTGACTACTTTGTCTTATGTTTACGTGCCCTCACACTGGCAGTCCCCATCACAGGGTTTGGGTGGGCCTTTAATGTAATGGGTCTTTAACTAAATGTAATCTAAAATGTAATCTACATAATCCCCAAAAGTAAATATTTATCATGGGAGGGCCATAAACAACAACTAGTAATGCTGCATACTCCAAGCAATGTTAAAATCTTACCTTTCTGGTAAAAAAAGTTATAAATTGCTGAGGTGTAGTCAGTTTTGAGGCACATTACAGATATGATAAAAAATAGGAAAATAGGAAATATTATATATTTCCTATTCAACAAAACTGTTTGCATAAGGCTTGAAATTACTTATATGCTTTCTAAATATAATATAATCAAATTATAAAACGTCTAACTACAAGATTTCACCTTCCTTATAACTGTAAAATACGTATTTGTATTTTTCGTGTTACAGAAAAGGTGGACATTTCAAAAGGTCTCTCTTGACGTCTGCCCTCACCGCTGTGAAAGTCACGCAGAACTCTAGCATGGCTTCCTGAACTTGTTAGGAACACGTCTTTCATCTTGTCCATATATGAAAAACAGAAAGTGCTTTTTTAGATTACTTTGATCAAGTTGCCTATAAATCGATCGATCTCTGAATTTGCTAGAGCAGTGCTCACCAACTGGTTGATCGCGGTCAACTGGCCAATCTCCAAGTCATTCGTAGTAGAGATTAATCCTTGTTCCTATTTTACTTATTATTTTACTTATTATTTTGCGCTGTTTGTGGTAGGTGCACTTGATTCAGCAGCCCTAGCGCTGGGAAGGCAAAGTGTTCCCATTTTTTACAATTTTATGTTTCTGGTAGAACCCGGCCGTCCAGACAGCAAATCAAGTGCACCTAATGTATAGGCCTATCGCTGGCCTATCGGATAGCTCAGCTCACCGTGTCTGCATAGTTTTCTTGAGCCAAAGGCTGAAAAAAGAAGCCTCGAGGGCACAGCAAAGTTGATGCTGTGAGTTTTCAAAACTTTTAAAACCATAACTGTTTTTATAACTAACTTCATGTTTAAGTTGTTATTCAGCACTGGTACCACTTTTATTAGCCATAAAATGAGCATTCTCCCTACTTCCTCTCACGCTACAACCAGCACTGCAGCTGCAATGAATGAGTATAGCAAAGTGTTACGATAAGCTTGTATTGTTATTATTAGCAGCTTGTGTATTTTTTTTAAGATGCAAAGTCCCCTGTTTTGGGGACTTGCATGGTTCTGGTACCAGTTCTGACTGACATTTTCATTTACAAATCGATCTGTGGACACCATGGATCAAAATGGCTTGCATTGAGCGGTAGCCCTGATTCTCACGGACACATGAGTATGTCTCTTTGGACTGTGTGAAGCAGGACGTGAAATCTGATAACTGTTGAATATGGGATGTCCCTTCTAGCATTTAATTCGCTCTTCCGACTGTCCATAAACTCCTGGCTGAACACTACAGCCACTGACAAAGTAGAGCAACAAGAGAGAGTGGCATCGTAGCGCAACAGGAGAGACTGGTTTCATCATGGCAGCACATTGATTTATATCCATTAATCAAAAATAATTAATTGATTATAAATAAAAAACACGTTCTGTTTGTCATAAAAGGACAATATTAATATGAGATCAAAGGTGAGTTCCTAACGAGTTCAGGAAGCCAAACTAGAGCTCTGTGAGACTTTAATATTGATGGGGTAGACATTTTGATCAAGGGAGACCTTTAGAAAATATACACATTTTCTCTAACACTAACATACAAATATTTATTTTGCAGTTATAAAGAAGGTGAAATCTTAGAGTTAGTGGTTTTATAATTTAGAAAGCATATAAGTAATTTCAAGGCTTATTCATACAGTTTTGTTTTCATATTTTTATCATATTTGTACTTGAGCTTGTGTCCTCAAAAGTGACTACACCTCAGCAATTTATAACTACATTTACCAGAAAGGTGAGATTTGAACCATTCTTAGAATATGTAGCATTACCCGTTATTGTTTATGGCCCTCTCGTGATAAATAATTACTTTTGGGGATTACGTAGATTACATTTAGTTACAGTTTCATATCGATGAATATTTCACTTTCTCTGGACGTAGGACTAACAAAATGAATTGGTGCATGAGGCAGAAATAATGCAGTGCAGCTTGAGTTTCGCCATCAGCTGGATGGCGAAACTCAGCCTAGGGCGGGAGGGAGAGAGGAGGTACGGTGAGTCGGGTGAGAGGCAGCCTCACTGCTGCTCTCTCCCTCCCTCCCCTCAGACTGACCATCAGATGCAGGCCATCCGTCCAGTAAAATAAAAATAACAAATTGCTATGCTCACTCAGCTGTGCCTCACAAGTAATACAACAAATGATCTACTATCCTCTGAAAGTCTAAGCCATTTGGGGGTGGGTTCTACTAAGCTAACATATGGAATTGTTTTAAGATGGTCATACCATGGATCATTTAGCTATTTGATTTAGAATTTAAGGACCCCTTCAAGTATAACAAAATATTCTTTTTTTGGGCCAAAAAAGTTGGGTAGGCTGCTTTCCGGTTTCATCCGGCTGGATTTAGGACCACATGGACACCACAGAGCATGAGAACAGGATGTGTGAAGGTAAAGCTGCTGAAAGGCTGGTGTATAGGACCAGCACGGGAGAGATGAACAGAGGCAGCAGCTGTCTGTGTTGCACATTTTCCCCGAGTTGTAAAAGCAAGCAGAGCAGAAACTGGCCAATCTTTAGTTGACTGATCTAGCTGGCAAAGTAAATGCTGTTTGACAGAAACAAAAGTATTTATTGCCAGTGCTGAGCTAGTAGTGTATCTGACATGTTATGTTAGCTAATGTTTCATCCCCTCTTGACTGAAGTGAATTAACAATTTTTGTATTTTTTTATTTAACCTTCATTTAACTAGGCAAGTCAGTTAACCTGTTGGGTATAGGGGGCAGTATTTACACGGCCGGATAAAAAACGTACCCGATTTAATCTGGTTACTACTCCTGCCCAGTAACTAGAATATGCATATAATTATTGGCTTTGGATAGAAAACACCCTAAAGTTTCTAAAACTGTTTGAATGGTGTCTGTGAGTATAACAGAACTCATATGGCAGGCAAAAACCTGAGAAGATTCTGAACAGGAAGTGGCCTGTCTGACAAATTCTTGTTCATCTTGGCTCTTTTTATTGAAGACTGAGGATCTTTGCTTCAACGTGACACTTACTACGGCTCCCATAGGCTCTCAGAACCCGGGAAAAAGCTGAAGGACGTAATTCAAGGCCCAGGCTGAAACACACTAGCGCATTTGGCAAGTGCTCTATCAGAGGGCCTTTAGACTGAGGCTCGTGCATGAGGGGATAGCATGCTTTTACTCTCTCTCTCGTTGAATGTAAACAGGCTTTGCCGGTCGGAATATTATCGCTTTTTTACGAGAAAAGTGGCATAAAAATTGATTTTAAACAGCGGTTGACATGCTTCGAAGTACGGTAATGGAATATTTAGAATTTTTTTGTCACGAAATGCGCCGTGCTCGTAACCCTTATTTACCATTCGGATAGTGTCTTGAACGCACGAACAAAACGCCGCTGTTTGAACATAACTATGGATTATTTGGGACCAAACCAACATTTGTTATTGAAGTAGAAGTCCTGGGAGTGCATTCTGACGAAGACAGCAAAGGTAATAACATTTTTCTTATAGTAAATCTGACTTTGGTGAATGCTAAACTTGCTGGGTGTCTAAATAGCTAGCCCTGTGATGCCGGGCTATCTACTTAGAATATTTCAGCCCAATGCAAGTTTTATTAGTCAGTATGGCAATGTTAGACTGTCCGATACGCGTCCACGTTCAACCGAGAACCCTCCGCCTGGGACCTCATTCATAAATGAAGCTATGGTAGGTTTATACTTTATAGTTTACAATTACACTTTCATATAAGTACATACTTTAGCTTTATTTAAACTAACAATAGCTAGCTACCAAGTGGCTGGACCAGTTTTCCCAAAAGTGAACAATGTGTAATGTTAGGATTTGCTTAGTAGCCAACCCCCAACATCAATGCCGCTATCAAGCCAATCTACTAATCTTACCTGAATGAAATATATGAAATCGATCATAATTAGATTTAATCTCATTTCACTGCGATTGGTTAGTCAACATTCAGTAATACCTGTATACGGTCAATCACTGAGTGTCACGACCTGACCTGAGAGAGCCGTTTTTCTCTGTTTGGTTAGGTCAGGGTGTGACATGGGGTGGGCATTCTATGTGTCATATTTCTATGTTTTTCTTTTCTTTGATTGGCCTAGTATGGTTTCCAATCAGAGGCAGCTGTCTATCGTTGTCTTTGATTGGGAATCATACTTAGGCAGCCCTTTTTCCCCTCATTCAGTGTGGGATCTTGTTTTTGTCAGATCAGTAAGCCTGCAGAACGTGACGTTCGTTTTGTCTTTGTTTGTTATTTTGTTTGAGTGTTCTGAGTTACAATAAATATAAATATGAACATGTACCACGCTGCACTTTGGTCTACTCCTTTTGACGAGTGTCACACTGAGATTAATTATTTGTGTTTCTGGCTTCATTAAAAACTGTTAATCTGATGGATACTGGATGACCACGTTCTAATGTATTTGTTGGAGGGCCTAAACATGAGTGTCACGTCCTGACCAGTAGAGGGGGTAGTTGGGTCAGGACGTGGCAGCAGGGAGTGTGTGTTTTTTTATTGTTTCATTGATTTTGGCCGTGTGACTTCCAATCAGGCACAGCTGTAGAGGGTTGTGGTTGATTGGGAGTCACACATAAGTTGCCTACGTTTCCTTTGTGTTTCGTGGGTAATTGTTCTTGTCATTGTGGTTGCACCTGACAGGACTGTGTTAGCTGTCAGTTTTGTTGTTTTTGTGAATTGCATAGTGTTCGTGTATTAAATATGACGAACCCTAACTCCGCCGCATTTTGGTCCACTTCTTCCTCAGACAGCCGTTACAGAATTACCCACCAAACCAGGACCAAGCGGCGAAGAGGAAGGAGCAGCAGGACTACAGCGTTATGGACAAATGGACTTGGGAACAGATCCTGGACGGAGAGGGACCATGGACTCAGGCTGGGGATTATCGCCTCCCGCAGTGGGAGATTGAAGCGGCAAGAGCGGAGAGGCGCTATTACGAGGAGAGAGAGCGCAACGAGCGCGAGAGGCAGCCCCAATAATTTTTTTTGGGGGGGCACACGGGACAGTCGGTGGAGCTGAGGTCAGAACCAGAGCCAGTCGGGATGACATTGGAGGTGAGCGAGGGATATGAGGCAGAGACTGTGACGGGGTTAATGGGGAAATTAGGAGAGAGAGAGATGAGAGAGCTGCTAGTGTGGTGCATAAAGTACGGCATTCGCCCTAATGAGCGTGTCGTGGGAATGATGTCACCTGAGGCAGCTCTCCATACTCGTCCTGAGGTGCGTGTTGGTTGTCTGGTAAAGACTGTGCCTACGCCCAGAAACAGGCCTCCTGCATGTCTTCCCAGCCCTGCACGTCCTGTGCCTACGCCCAGAACCAAGCCTCCTGCATGTCTTCCCATCCTGGTCAAGCCCGTGCCTCCTCCACAGACCAGTACTCCAGTGGGTCTCCCTATCCTGGTCAAGCCCGTGCCTCCTCCACGGACCAGTACTCCAGTGGGTCTCCCCATCCTGGTCAAGCCCGTGCCTCCTCCACGGACCAGTACTCCAGTGGGTCTCCCTATCCTGGTCAAGCCCGTGCCTCCTCCACGGACCAGTCCTCCAGTGGGTCTCTCCACCCTGGTCTCTCCTGTGCCACCTCCTCAAACCAGGCCTCCAGCGGGTCTTCCCAGACTGGTGATTCCAGGGCCTGCGCCCAGAGCCAGGCCTCCGTTATGTCTCCCCAGCCTGGTGAATCCTGAGCCGGAGCTGCCAGAGTGGCCAGACTGCCCGGTTCTGCCAGAGTGGCCAGACTGCCCGGTTCTGCCAGAGTGGCCCGACTGCCCGGTTCTGCCAGAGTGGCCCGACTGCCCGGTTCTGCCAGAGTGGCCCGACTGCCCGGTTCCGCCAGAGTGGCCTGACTGCCCGGTTCCGCCAGAGTGGCCCGACTGCCCGGTTCTGCCAGAGTGGCCCGACTGCCCGGGTCTGCCAGAGTGGCCCGACTGCCCGGGTCTGCCAGAGTGGCCCGACTGCCCGGGTCTGCCAGAGGTGCCCGACTGCCCAGATCTGCCAAGGTTGCCCTGCCTGCCCTCCGGCCCAGCCCGAGTGGCCCTCCTGCCCTCCGGTCCAGCCCGAGTGGCCCTCCTGTCCTCCGGCCCAGCCCGAGTTGCCCTCCTGCCCTCCGGTCCAGCCCGAGTGGCCCTCCTGCCCTCCGGTCCAGCACGAGTGGCCCTCCTGCCCTCCGGTCCAGCCCGAGTGGCCCTCCTGCCCTCCGGTCCAGCCCGAGTGGCCCTCCTGCCCCCCGGTCCAGCCCGAGTGGCCCTCCTGCCCCCCGGCCCAGCCCGAGTGGCCCTCCGGTCCTCCGGCCCAGCCCGAGTGGCCCTCCTGTCCTCCGGCCCAGCCAGTATGGCCCTCCTGTCCTCCGGCCCAGCCAGAGTGGCCCTCCTGTCCTCCGGCCCAGCCAGAGTGGCCCGCCTGTCCTCCGGCCCAGCCCGAGTGGCCCGCATGTCTTCCGACCCAGCCAGAGTGGTCCGTCTGCCAGGGTCAGCCCGAGTGGCTCGTCTGCCCGGTGCAGCTATCGGCACCAACAAGGTGGGCGACGCCGAAGGTGGAGCGAGGTCCACGTCCTGCACCTGAGCCACCTCCAGGATAGGTGGGTTGGGGAGGGAGGGTGTAGCACAGTGCCGTCGGTGACGGCAGCCACCCTCCCTTCCCTCCCTTATTGTTTAGGGGTTATTTTTTGTTGGGGTATTGGGGATTTTCTTGTGTTTTCTTTTTTTAGGTGCATCCCGGGGTCTGCACCTTGAGGGGGGGGGTACTGTCACCTCCTGACCAGTAGAGGGGGTAGTTGGGTCAGGACGTGGCAGCAGGGAGTGTGTGTTTTTTTATTGTTTCATTGATTTTGGCCGTGTGACTTCCAATCAGGCACAGCTGTAGAGGGTTGTGGTTGATTGGGAGTCACACATAAGTTGCCTACGTTTCCTTTGTGTTTCGTGGGTAATTGTTCTTGTCATTGTGGTTGCACCTGACAGGACTGTGTTGGCTGTTAGTTTTGTTGTTTTTGTGAATTGCATAGTGTTCGTGTATTAAATATGACGAACCCTAACTCCACTGCATTTTGGTCCACTTCTTCCTCAGACAGCCGTTACAATGAGGCCAACTTTATCATGTTATCCTGGAGGTATACCCTAATCTCATTACTTTGCGTGAATGACATTTCTCAACTTTAAACAATGTGAAATTCATATACAAAATCATTTGTTTTGCTTCTTTCTATTCTGTGGCAAACAACGTGAATTCAGTTATTACATTAGTTTAATTCATATTTTTCCCTCCCTGATGAAACAGTAACATCCATTACTGTAGTTAGGTTTATGCTGGGCATACACAACACGACTTTCAAAATCCTAACATCGATGAGCCTCTCAGATTAAACGACCGTCTTTCCTGTAGTTTTTTTGTCTTACCAATGTAGTGGTACGCACACTAAACGATGTGGCAAAGACGAGGTGTCATACACTACAAAATTCTTCACTTGGTAGTGAGGATTCTCGATACCACGCGGTCTCGCATAGAAAATGATGCAATTAGATTGTTAACATAGCTAGAACGAGCTGTGGTTCAAAGCAGCTTCATAAATGTTTTCAGTCAGGCATTCACAGATGCCATACATAGTTGAACTATCTAGACAATAGACTACATTTTGAATTGAATAGCATTTGTTGTGAACTTCGGCGCTGCAACAATTTAATTTTGGATTTGGTTTTGTCTGAAAAGGCAAGGACAAACACATAATAGTAGTAGTCATTGCTCCTGCTCGAGTCTACACATTCTGGGTGTTGCGAAACAACAACATCGTCTCTCTGGCGAACTCTGATTGGCTATTGCTGATCACTGTTCTCAAAACGTGTCATACATCTCATACTACAAGAGCATTGTACATTTTGTGCCTAATACAATCAAACAGGTTTGAAAATATCAGGACGTCTGGGATGGCTCAAAGACGGCATCGGTAGCCCTCAGATAGAGTCTCTGACCTGCTCACATTTAAACAAGCCTTGGTGACAGCCGCGAGCCCTGAGTAGAAAATGACAATGTGGATTTTGTCTCAGATCTCAAAAATTGGGGCCAAAATCATGTAGTGTACACCCAGCTTTAGCCAACCTGTGCTTACTGGCTTTAGCAGTGTGTTGAATTTATTCCACGTTCCGGACATGAGTGAATGCTCGGCTCGTTCTCGACACTGTGTGCATCGGTATGCTCGCTGAAATCTACTCCTACCGTGATCTTTAGCACCGCCCACCGGGTGAAATGGTATGAAAAGAGTGTGTCCCATGCGATCCAGGGCTACCGCTCAGTGCAAGCCATTTCGATCTACGGTGTCCACAGATAGAATTATAAGCAAAAAATGTCAGTCGTAACTGGTACCAGAACCACTCAGGTCCCCTAAACAGGGGACTTTACACCTAAGAGGTTTTAAAGCTGCATTTCATTTCCAGTCCTCTAGCTCATCCGATGCACACTTAGTTGCGTCCCAAATGACACGTTATTCCCTATATAACAGTGCACTTCTTTTGACCAGGGCCCACAGCGCTCTGGTCAAAAGTAGTGCATTCTATATGGAATAGGGTGCAATTGGGGAAGCAGACATAAAGGCATTTGCTTGTCAGGTAACAGCCCTACACTATGAGGATTAGTATCAATAATGTATCGGACAGGTGTGAGGGATGATCCTCAAAGGCATTTGCTTCTCTCCAATGCCAGTAACCGCTTTCATACAGTGGTTCGTTTCACACGCGTTGGTCAGGGAAACATCACATTTACACATTTACAATCACGTTAATGTCGTTCCGGGCCCTGCTGTTGCCATATTCTGAGATGTTGAATTGCTTTGACCAGATCTATACACTCAGTCCTTGTAGGCTTTTGTAGCATAGTCCACTATATGCATTGGTTGTCATAGATACAGAATCCAATTGCTGTGAGTATTTGTACACTCAGAGCCAGGCTAGACTGGCCCTGGGCTAGCTTAGCCTGTGTTCACACAAGTATTTGTTAACTCTGGGCTAAGCTTTAACCATGGGTTAAGGATTCACACTTGTATTCCAAAGCTCTGGGCTAACTGACAACAACAACATGCGACCAACATTATATCTCTGACTCGTGACCAACGTTATAAATAAGAAGACATTTATTAACATATTTCCTCTTGCTTCTGGCCTAGCATATTGAATTCCAGCAGTGATGCTTTGTGTACACTTTCTGATCCAGGTGAAATCATGCAACAATAATTACTATCATGGATATATGCAATTAAATGTCAACAGAAAAGTTCTGAAAACGGAAGAAAATGTAGTGTTTGATGCAATTCCAAATGGTGAGTTTGTAGTTTTAATTGGCTAAGTGAGAAGATGTCAGCCAGCCTGCATGGCAACCATTTTTGTTAGGCATAGCAACCAATGTTTTAGCATGGAGGAAAGTATTTAAACATTTTTAGGGAGTCATACTAAGACCAAGGTCTATTTTACAGATGAGCCCTGAATTACATAAATTCCAGAAAATACAGACATCAAAATAAAAATAGCCCTGGGCTAAGGTTGGTGCTTTAGAATGTGCACACTCGCTTAGCCCCGGGCTAAAATTTCCCTTAGCCCAGGACTAAGGAGGCTCTTAGCCCTGGGCTAAGGTGCAGTGTGAATGTGCCTATATTTAGAGTTAGTCCAACCTTTTGAAATTTGAATATTGTTCTAATTGTAGACATTCAGTTACATAGCATTGTTTAAATATTTTGCATGTAATGCTAATAGGGAGCTAGCATAGCTGCCACAAAATGTTGAAGTGTAAATGCATCATAATGCTCATTCCAGACAGTGTTACAGTATTTTCTTATTCTCCATGTAATGTTAGTGGGAAGCTAACATGGCTGCCATAGAATGTTGAAGTGTCATGTAAATGCGTAATAATGCATTTACATGCAGAAACCACATTGGCCCAACTCTCTAAATACATTTTTCTGTGTAGGCTTCACCTAAGGACAGTCATTGTGTTTGAACTGGAGGTTTAGTGGGAGGAAAGTACCTATTTTCCTGCTATCATTGAATAGGCTTCTGACAGCACAGCTTTCTCAAAAGAGTGTCCTGTTGTCCGTATAACATTGCAGATACCATGAACATACCATGAACATTATAGTGTTGTTGCGTTTTTGTAACTCATTGTAGAATTGAACAGCAGCCATTCCACCATGTATCTCTTTGATGGTTTTCGTCTGATGCTAAGCAGGGTCGAATTGAGTAGCCTTGCCTCTAGTGCAGCTGTACATTTTCATTATAGTGATGTGCACGATATGCCCAAGTCAAGATTTTGATAGTCTGATTGTTGATGGATGCTAGGGGTGGTTTTTGAGAATACAGTTACAAATACCTGAATGTCATGTTACTATTGGGGTCAAAGGGTAGTTTGAAGATGTTGCAGATGCACACTCCACGTCGATCCTAATCCACTGTATGTGGAGCGGCAGAGGAATACAAACAGTTGTGACTAGCATGTGGAAAATAAATGACTGGGACGGTAGCCAACGAGTGAAGTAGGTGGAGAACAATCAAACAGTAGCTGCAGGCTCTCTTTGGTCGTGAGTTGTGACAGGGCAATAAATTGTTTTCGTGGTGATTGTGAGAGCACTATGACAGGTGCTGGCATCCCCAAGACACCACAAGTAAGACACTATGCCAATGGAAATTCAAATGGAAAAGGCTGACCAACAGTACAGGTTTGCTTGTGTTGATATTGATTAGTATTTATTGAAATAAATTCTCTACTTTTGAGAAAGTGCTGTGAACCTTTATTTGAACCTTTCTATGTGTGATTCCTTCAGCTAGCTGTCCATATTTAATGAGGTAAGAATGCAACCATAACATGGACCACTCCACCATATTTAATGAGGTGAGAATGCAACCATAACATGGACCACTCCACCATATTTAATGAGGTGAGAATGCAACCATAACATGGACCACTCCACCATATTTAATGAGGTGAGAATGCAACCATAACATGGACCACTCCACCATATTTAATGAGGTGAGAATGCAACCATAACATGGACCACTCCACCATATTTAATGAGGTGAGAATGCAACCATAACATGGACCACTCCACCATATTTAATGAGGTGAGAATGCAACCATAACATGGACCCCTCCACCATATTTAATGAGGTAAGAATGCAACCATAACATGGACCACTCCACCATATTTCTATTTAGTATTCCAAGTCAAGTACTATTCTATCTAAAAGCCTTTGACTACTAATGCAATTCCTCCCATTGCTCAGGGAATCAGATTTTTTTTTTGTCACGTAGGCTATGCACTCAGTAAAACCCACCAAACAATAATGGAAAAACATTGGACACCATCCAAGTCTTTGTTCAAACAATTCCTGAACCAGTGAAGTAGAAGGTCTTTTAAGTAATGACCCTTTTGGACACATTCCCTGCGGTATATCTCATTCACCTCTCGCTGAACTGGTTAATCACATTTTAGAATCAGGGCCAATGAAGGAGGAACGCTTAGCAGAGCAGACGTCCTCTGGGGGTCTGACCCTTGGAGTCGTGGCTCAGAAGATAGACACGGGGCTTTGTGGTCGAACCGACAAGACAGACAGTGCATGGAGCCAGAATGTCATCTCTCATTTGTCTTAGCCATTGGATAACCTTATATGTGAAGGTGTGCATGCACACAGATGTGCACAAACACACACACCTGCACAAGTGCACAGACGTGTACACACACACACACACACACACACACACACACACACACACACACACACACACACACACACACACACACACATTTTGTGCATAGGAAACATGCACAAACACACACACGCATGCACACACATGTGACAAGCACATACACACGTTTATACACACACACACATTCATTGCCCCCATTGGCAAGATTTTTGCATCTAAACCAAGGTCAGAAAGAGTTCAGCATGAATACACATTACACAGACACAAACCCAAATACACTCCCACATACACACACAGTTTATTATTTCCATTTAAACTTGGTCTGAGTGCTCGCAGCCCCTGCCGTCAACAATCTTTAGATCTCACTAAGCCACTGTGAACGGAGTTGTTTTTCTGTATTCTAAGAATAAAGAAGGCTGCTTTGGAGCAATAAACTATGGTTTTTTAATAGTATGCAAAACCAGTCAGATTTTTTACTTGACTACAGAAACAATATGTTTATATGTTACTGAATAAATCATGTACTTTATTCAAGATTCAGTTACACTGAACCCCTCGTCACTTTCAATATGACTTGCAATTTTACCATTTATGATATTCGGATACACCATACCAGTCTTTTTCCAGTCCTTTGCACTAGTCTAACCTTTCTCATGAGAAACTCAAAGTAAATAAGACACAAAGCACTGACAAAAAGAGAATAGAGGAAAGAGAAAAAGAGATTCAGACGGAAAGAAAATGAAAGAGAAGATGAGATACACCCAGATTGAGAAAGCTGGTTAAACCAGAAACAGAAAGTAAGAATAGTAAGAAATATTGAAATAATCCTTCAGAGGTGAAAGAAAGAAAGAAGAGAAAGAAAAAGAGAGCTACGGAGAGAGAGAGCTCCTGGAAGCTCATTGATCACAGTGGATTCCAGCACACGCTCCAGTCACTCGGTGTGGTGTCGGCCTAGGCCCAAATCACTCAGACAACACCTTTGAAATTCACAATGGCTTCTTGTGAATCAGCCGTCCCCTTGCATGCCTGTCTGAAGCCGATAACAGGCTGGCCCGTGCCCCTGAGGTAACAATCTCTGCTAATAGACTTCTCCCCTGTCAATCACACTTCAAAATCCCAATAGAGCAATACGGCTCATGTACGTGAGCGCACACACACACACACACACACACACACACACACACACACACACACACACACACACACACACACACACACACACACACACACACACACACACAGTCTTTCAATCGTGGCTCATCTGTCATTGCATCCCTTTTAATTAACCCCCCTACCCCATCACCCCTCCTGTCACTAGCACTCATCATCATGCTGCACTGGTAAAATAATGTATTTTAAACCCCCCTAACCATGTCGGCTTTAGAAGCAGCCTATATGAAGAGTTTTTAAATAGGGGTTTGGAACTAAGGGTTTTGTACCCCCTGAGCACACCCTGAATAAACAGTGGATACAAAGGATTTCCACAAGCGACAGAATGCTTTTGATAAACTTGGCGTTGTTAACAGCACCTGCAAGTAAGCTACACCACCTGTTTAATTCCTGAGTTCCCAAACACTTTTTGTAAAGAAATATAAGAAAGTGTGTGTACCTTTAAGGGTAACATCGTCCCTGGCGAGCATACACAACACAGCAGTACCATGAAAACAGAGTAAACAGCAAATATCAACAAGCTCGCTACCAAACAAACCTACAGCTATAGCTTGTCTGTGCTCCGTTTCTCATCTCTTCCAAATACATTTTTTTATATAAAAAAAGTGGAGTTTATAAGAGCAATAACAATTTCATTATCAGTGTAAATAATAAAATGGGTAGGCCTGGAATGAAGACAATTCTGTATTATCTTTTTGTTTGAATGTCAAGTACAATGTGCAATATGCAATGTGTTCCTTTAATTTGCTTATTTAGATTAAATAGATTTTCCAAACTTGCATTCAAATTAAATAGTGCTGTTGCGTGGGATGTGAGCACACGTCTTCTGAAGTCCCTTGCCAACATGCGACGCAGATTAAACAATTTGAAATATCAAACAGGGTTGGTTCGATTAACATGGATTGTGGAGAAAAAACAATATCACGCATCACTACTCAAGTCATTTGGAATACTTTAGTATGATTGTTAGCTGTCTTGATCTCACCAAATGTTTGTGTGTGGGAACATGTGAACATGTGCCCTATGTGTGTGTGCTGGCCACACCACAGCAGACAGTTATTTAACCCTAATCATGCAGGTGTCCCAACTACTGTTCCTCCCGCCACTCCATCCCAAGCATTGGGGTCTGGGCGCCCCACTTGTGTCTTCCAGCGGAACCCAAATGTCTCCACCCTGAAGGGGTTCCAGGCACCCTGTGGCTCCCCATCCATTCCTTCCCCCAAGCTGCACCTGCTGCTGCCACCCATAGGTGCCCACTGACAGAGTGACATCCAAACAGCCCCTGGGCCCCCAACACCAGCAGATGGAGGAGGGGAGAGAAGGTGTAAAGACTGAATTTAAATAATATAATATACTGAATATACGTATATGATGAATATGATGAATATAGAGAAGACAATGAGGTATAAATCATATGAAAGGATGGGATGTGAGAAGGATCTCAAGGAAACAGGTATAATATTGAATGAAGAAATATTGATATATTTACTAGTCTTCTATATCCAATTCAAATAAACAAACTTTATTCATCCCAGAGGGGCAACTTCTTTGGACACACGAGAAAAACAGGTATCAATTAGTCAATCGAATGTATTTTATAAAGCCATTTTTACATCAGCCACTGTCACAAACTGCTATACAGATACCCAGCCTAAAACCCCAAAAAGCAAACAATGCAGAAGCACAATTCTTATGACAAACTCCCTAGAAAGGCAGGGACCTAGGAAGAAACTTAGAGACCAAGGCTCCGAGGGGTGGCCAGTCCGTAACAGGTGGAGATTATTAGAGTACATGGCCAACACACAATATGACAGGTGTCACAACGTCCACAGAAGGTGGCGCCTCTCCCCGGTCGGGCGGTGCTCGGCGGCCGTCGTCGCTGGCCTACTAGCTGCCACCGATATATGTTTCTGTGTCTTTTGGTTATGTCTGTTTAGGTCTGCACCTGTTTTGTGTTAGTCAATTAGTGGGGTATTTAGTTTGTCTGTTTCGTTTGGGGATTGGTGCAGGATTGTTTATGTGTCATGCCTTTTTGGCATGAAGTGGTTTATTGCATTTTCCTATTTACGCTGCATGTTTTAGGCATTAGGGTTGCCGGGCTGCATCCCGTCCTTTCATATTTTTGGAGCTGTTCTCCTACTGTATTATTGTGCACCCTGCCTTGTTGCGGCATTTTTTCAATAATTATTAAACGTGTGTTTCATGGACCTCAGTCTCCTGCGCCTGACTTCCCCCCTCCTGCTATCGAAGTGTTTCGTGACAGAATCCCGCACCACACATGGAGTCAACAGGAGCAGAAGCACCGACGCCGTCCATGGCTGAACAGGTGACCCAGCATGCCAGCCTCCTCCATCATCTGGGCACAGCCATGGACCAGGTGCTGGCGCGTTTGGAGAGCTGGGAGAGAGGTACTCCCCCACCCACACCAGCGCCGGTTCACTACCCTGCGTCCCTACCAGCACCTACGGAACCCAGCTCAAGTGGAATCAGGATCACGCCCCCCAGGGAGTTCGATGGGATGGCCTGCAAGGGGTTCATACTCCAGCTAGAACTGTACCTAGCGACCCCCCCCCCCCCCCCGGAGAGGAGAGGATGAGTGTCCTCGGCTTGTGTCTCACGGGTAGAGCCCTAGAATGGGCCAACGCAGTCTGGGAGGGCCTAGACTCGGCTAGGGATGACTACCTGGAGTTCACCTGCCGCTTCCGGGCGGTATTTTATCATCCCCCGGAGGGCAAGGCGGCGGGTGAGCGGTTGTTCCACCTGAGACAGGAGACGAGGAGCGCTCAGGACTTTGACTTGGTGTTCCGGACCCTCGCCGCTGGATCGGGGTGGAATGGACGGGCCCTGATTGATCACTACCGATGTAGTTTGAGAGAGGACGTCCACCGGGAGTTGGCTTGTCGGGACAATACCATCACCCTGGACCAGCTCATAGATCTGTCCATCAGGCTGGACAACCTGCTGGCTGCCCAGGGGCGTTCCAATCGGGGCCTTTTTGTTCCACCTCCCAGTCCTCCTGCTCCAACGCCCATGGAGATAGAAGGGGCTGCAGCTAGGAGGACCGGAGAGGGGCCTATCCTGCGCCCACTGTGGTCACAGAGGGCACACTGCCGACCGGTGCTGGAGAGGCTCGCCCAGGAGTTCAGATGGCAGGCAGAGCACCACTTCAACCCCCCAGGTGAGTCAGCACCAGCCACACCCAGAGCCCCTGTCGGCCACATGTACGCCTCAGTTTGTTTTCCTGCGTTTTCCCCTCACTTCCAGCATAAGGCACTAGTCGATTCAGGCGCGGCTGGGAGTTTTATGGACCGTGGGGTTGCCAAGAAGTTAGGGATTCTCCTGGTTCAGCTGGACCAACCCTTCCCCGTGCACGCCCTAGACAGTCGACCACTAGGGTCCGGCCAAGTGAGGGAAGTCACAGTGCCACTGGTTATGGTGACGCGAGGGGGTCATGAGGAACATATAAGCCTGTTCCTCATTGATTCCCCGGTGTTTCTGGTGGTACTGGGAATTCCCTGGCTAGCCACTCACAACCCTAAGATTTCGTGGAGGCAGAGGGCTCTTAAGGGGTGGTCGAGGGAGTGCTCAGGCAGGTGTATAGGAGTTTCCATCGGTGCCACTACGGTGGAGTCCAGACCCAGTCTCTACCGTGCACATTCCCTCAGAATATGCCGATTTGGCTATCGCCTTCAGTAAAACGAAGGCGACTCAACTACCCCCTCATCGACGAGGAGATTGTGCGATAAACCTCCAGGCTAACGCTGCCCTTCCCAGGAGTCACGTGTATCCTCTGTCTCAGGAGGAGACAGCGGCTATGGAGACATACGTCCCTGAGTCCTTGAGACAGGGATACATTCGGCCATCCAAGTCACCCGTCTCCTCGAGCTTCTTTTTTGTGAAGAAGAAGGAGGGAGGTCTGCGCCCGTGCATTGACTATAGAGGTCTAAATTCCATCACGGTGGGTTTCAGTTACCCGCTACCTGCTACGGCAGTGGAGTCATTTCACGGGGCGCGCTTCTTCACAAAACTAGATCTCAGGAGCACGTATAACCTGGTGCGTATCTGAGATGGGGACGAGTGGAAAACCGCATTTAGTACCACATCTGGCCATTATGAGTACCTCGTCATGCTGTATGGGTTAAAAAATGCTCCCGCCATCTTTCAATCCTTTGTGGACGAGGTTCTCAGGGACCTGTTCGGTCAGGGTGTGGTGGTGTACATCGATGACATTCTGATCTACTCCGCCACACGCGCCGTGCATGTGTCTCTGGTGCGTAAAGTGCTTGGGCGACTGCTGGAGCATGACCTGTACGTCAAGGCTGAGAAATGTGAGTTCTCCAAATGAGCCGTCTCTTTTCTGGGATATCGCATTTCCACCTCCGGGGTGGTGATGGAATGTGACAGCATTGCGGCCGTGCGTAATTGGCCAACTCCAACCACGGTGAAGGAGGTGCAGCGGTTCTTAGGGTTTGCCAACTACTACCGGAGGTTTATCCGGGGCTTTGGTCAGGTGGCCGCTCCCATTACCTCACTGATGAAGGGGGGTCCGGTGCGGCTGCGGTGGTCGGCAGAGGCGGACAGAGCCTTTTGTCGTCTGAAGGCTCTGTTTACCGACGCTCCAGTGCTGGCGCATCCGGACCCCTCTTTGCCATTCATAGTGGAGGTGGACGCATCCGAGACTGGGGTAGGAGCGGTGCTGTCGCAGCGTTCGGGCGCACCCCAAAGCTTTGCCCCTGTGCTTTCTTTTCTAAGAATCTGAGTCCGGCGGAGCGTAACTATGATGTGGGGGACAGGGAGTTGCTAGCCGTGGTCAAGGCCCTGAAGGTGTGGAGACATTGGCTTGAGGGGGCACAACACCCTTTTCTCATCTGGACTGATCACCGTAATCTGGAGTACATCCGGGCAGCGAGGAGACTTAACCCTCATCAAGCCAGGTGGGCCATGTTTTTTACGAGGTTTCAGTTCACCCTCTCGTACATCCCAGGTTCCCGGAACCTGAAGGCTGACGCACTGTCTCGTCTCCACGACACCGAGGAGCGGGCCATTGACCCAACTCCCATACTCCCTGCCTCCTGTCTGGTGGCACAAGTGGTCTGGGAGGTGGATGCAGACATCGAGCAGGCGTTGCAGTCAGAACCCACTCCACCTCAGTGTCCCGCGGGTCGGAGGTACGTTCCGCTCGGTGTTCGCGATCGTCTGATCCGGTGGTCGCACACCCTACCCTCCTCGGGTCAGGGATGACCAAGATGACCCGAGGATCAACACCAATAAAAAAATAAAAAATAATGCATGAAATGAAATGAAATGAAATGAAATGTATGCATTCACTACTGTAAGTCGCTCTGGATAACAGCGTCTGCTAAATGACTAAAATGTAAATGTACTTTTGTAAAACAAAAAAGGGATATCGCAGAATGTTTTATACCATAAAAATAATAATATAAAAATATAATTCAACAGCCAATTACTTATTCTCTAACAAAACAAGTTGATATCAATACCTGAAAGTTAGAATGCTCTATTTTGTAGTTGTGAAGATATTTTCTTACAGTTCTTTCAAAGTGTCTCCCCCTTCAACAGTCTCAATGGTACTTTTATAATTTAAAAAATAATGGGTGTTGGAGGATAGTAAGTGTGAAATGTATACGGAGGTGTGCGCGAGTGTGTGTGTGCGTGTGCGTGTGCGTTCGCTCTCTGTTTTCAGGGAATGTGTGGACATTTTTGTTCTCTATTTTTCCTAAAGGAATCAGGTGTGAGAAAATATCGAGAGGTGTGAGGAGGCCATTGGGGAGTGGATCACAAAACACACTCACCCAAGGTGTTTCTTCTCCTGCTAAAAATATGATATGTCACTCGGCATTCCCATCAATGGTCTCCAAGCCATTGAGCCATCTAAAATGGAGACTTCATAATTATACCTTCTGCCTGGGACCTAAGACAGTCAACACCCTTTTTTATTAGACCGACATGGTCTCATCAGAATATGTCAACATAGTGACATTTAACTATTGTAGATTTATGTCACCAATCCTGACAGTTATATGCATTTGCGGTGACTCATTCCTAACCCGACCCCCTATATTTGGAGGAGGTATAGTCTATAAATGGAACATGCACAACCATGATCCTGCAGAGAAATCTGTGACTTAAAATGCTCTGACGTTAAGCCTACAAACACTGTCATAGCACCACCCACACCACTAAGAACACTGATTACCTTAAAGGAGCACTCCACCACTTTTGACCTCATATCCATTATCTCCAACTACGTATGTGAAAATACAGTATAGGTTCTGTAGTCCAAAAGAGAAGTAGTAAAGGTCCCAAGAATGTATTTATTTTAAACAGTGATTTCCAAAAACGACTTGCCTGCTTTCTGTGTCACCGTGAAACTCGTAGTCTTTGAGAATCACTGTTTAAATGTTTTAATACGATGACAGCTGCAAAAAGATTATACAATAATTAATTGAAAGAGGAAATTAATGTATGAATAGAACCCTTAGATTCACAATTTCTTTGTTTGGCTTAGGTGCACTGAAGAGTCTTTGAAGAGTCTGAATAAAAGTTGCCCCAAGATCAGGAATTTCTTTCTGTTTTTAAGTGATAAAAGTATTAATTATTGTAAGTGCTGCTACAAAGACAGGAATTTGGGAGGTAAATATCTGTATTCCTTCTTAGGATTTATTAATAAATGTTTTGTATTCACGTGAAGTATGTATAATAACTCATAACAATACAAGTGTTGGCTTGCCTTTTAACTCTGTCTTAAAATTGTCTCCACTGTGGCTCTATTCAGGATTTTTTCCCAGGTACATTTGATTGCACGGTTATTTGCAAGTGAAAGAGATTTCATAATTAATGATTCTGGTAAAGCATGACATTGGTAAAGCCATGCACACACACATGCACGAATACAAGCACGTGTGCGCACACACAGCCCCTCCACTTGTCATAGCTCCCTGGCAGTCAGTTTTGCATCAGTGCTGAAACCACAGGGACGGTTGACATTTCACTTTGGCTCTGTCTCCATTCCCTGTGATCAGAGCCCTGCTGCCTTGGCGCACTGAAAGGTCACAGTTGTTGTTTTTCAAAATCAGTGTATGCGTGTGTGCGTGCGTGTCCACATGTGCACGTGTGTGTGTGCATCACAAAATATCTACTTTTCTGACTATGTGTGTTTATTCAATGTGTATTTCTGTTGTGTGTGTGTTGTATTGCTTTATGTGAATGTGTGTGTGTGTGTGTGTGTGTGTGTGTGTGTGTGTGTGTGTGTGTGTGTGTGTGTGTCACGCCCTGACCTGAGAGAGACGTTTTATTTCCTCTATTTTGGTTAGGTCAGGGTGTGATATGGGGTGGGCATTCTATGTCATGTATTTCTTTTTGTTTGGCCGAGTATGGTTCCTAATCAGAGGCAGCTGTCTATCGTTGTCTCTGATTGGGAATCATACATAGGCAGCCTTTTCCCCACCTGTATTTGTGGGTAATTATTATTTTCTGTGTGTGTTTTGTGTGTGCCTCAGTTGCGTCATGTTCAATTCTGTTTACCTGGTTTTTGTTTTGTTCAGTTTCACTTCAATAAAAGAATGTGGAATTACCGGCACGCTGCGCCTTGGTTAATTTACGACAGGGAATTTGAAGATAGCGAACGTGACAGTGTGTGCGTGTGTTGGGGTAGGTGGTGCTACATTGAATGGTTCATTCTTTCACTTATCAACTTTTTTTGTTATATAGTTTTGTGTACTGTATGTGTCCTTACCAGTATTCAAATGCGTGCCCACACATATAGCCTCCTGTTGCTAGAATGCTTTTGAAAGAAGGCTGAGCAATCCATTCTCTGCATTTTTATTTGGCGGTGGCACACACACAAAGTGACAGCCCATTGTTAGCGCCCTCCCTAGCTTCAGTTTAGCTGGCATACCTTTGAGTCTCTGTCTGTGTCCCAAATGGTGCCCTATTCCCTACATAGTGCTCTTGTTTTGATCGGAGTCTTATGGGCCCTGATCAAATGTGGTGCACTTTATAAGGAATAGGGTGCCATTTGGGATGCATGCTCTCTCTCTGCCAAGCCCAGCTTTTTGAGTCACCAAAATACAGTCAAACAGCTGCACTTCTAATGATGCTTGTACAAACAGACCTTGAATGAGACAAGAAAATAGCAAAAAAGTGTGAGAGAGAGAGATAGAGAGACCAACAAACAGGCGAGATGAAAAGATGAGCTCTGTCTATATTTGTACGCAGGGACGCCACAGATGGGAAGAGTAGTTTGGCAACCTGGTTGAAAAACAAACGTGGAAATGAAAGGCCTTTGACCACTGACCATGCTATGTTTGTTTGTTTTTAATAATAGCTGCTTAGTTGGCTAAGACATTGCATGCATTGCAAATGGCACCCTATTCCCTTTATAGTGCACTACTTTTGCCATTTGGGACAGATAAGAGTCTAAAGAACGTTTGTTATCACTTTGTTTGAACCCTTTCATCATGCAACATTCAATGAATTTAATGAACCTAGCTATAAAGAGCAATCAGCAGTTGCTACATACATTTTTCGACTAATCCTTATGAGTCTATTGATGCACCCATGCGTCAATCTAAGTAACATAATAAAAAAATCCCCATCGAAATCCATCAGTTTTTTGTTAGAGAGATCAATCCACCACAGCCCCTTATGTTGGCCATCCGCACCTGCGGTGGAAGGTGGCCGAGCTACAGTGATGTTTGTCAGACCCCCAAAAATGTGTCTGTTCACGGAAAGGGGAGACTCTCACAAACATGATGGTGTTCTCCCTTTTTCTCTACGATCCCAACAAGTGTCACGGGACTCTCGGTAATGCTGATGTGCCAAAAACACCAAAAATGTCCAGTTGTGAGGATTATTCTACAATGTTTCTATTAGGGTGCAAAAAACATTCACCTGACGTTACGAGAAAGTTTCCAGAACACATTTTGTTTGTTCTTTAAAGATTCACAGAATGTTTCATTAGGTTGTGGTAACATTGTGTGGTAACATGAGAAGATATATCTTCCCAAAACACAAACTGTCCAGCTGTGCAGACATTCAGATAATGTTTGTATCAGGGCGTATAAAACATTCCCTTTATGTTGCAAGAAAGTTGACAAAACAGTTCTTTAAAGTTTCCCAGAACATTTAATTAGGTTGTGGGAAAAGTCTAGGTACATTAGAAAAGATATGTTCCCAAAACACAAAATATGCTCAGCTGTAATGAAATTCATACAGTGTTTAAGTTAGGTTGCACAGGATATTCCATTAATATTGGCTTGCTGGGTGGGCTCTATATTAACAAACCGAAGGCAATGGTAAATCTCAATGCTGGATGGGCTCTATTTTACAAACCTAAAGCAATGGTAAATCTAAATGCAGGTGTTGGCGCTATGGGTCCGGGGGTGTTTCAGAAATATTTTTGCTATTTTTACAGCAGGAATTATGAGTGCAATAGCTGGTGGTGGTCCGAAAGGGGTGGGGTTTGATGAATAAATAACTTGTATGTGTGAGTGGGCCTTGGCCAATCAACATGCTCCTAGGGTAAATACCGCATGCGGTAATCTCAAGTTCTGTACGTTATTGACAGTCTTGCATTGTCATCAACTCCAATTTGGCTGAAGGCACAGAATATCCTCATCCTAGTCCATTGTAGATTGATACTACAGTTTATTAAATAGCATAGGCTACAGTAACGAATTATAGAAAAAGTAAAAGAAAAAGAAAAATCCAGTGTTTGCTCAATATGTTTGGAGTGTTGGCAGTCAACATTGCTGCAATTGGCTTCAACAAGTATAGGCCTACATGACATTACGCATTGCACTTCTCCTAAAATAACAAATACTAGGCTCCCGTAAAATGTACAGTATATGTGCTTTGAAAGGTTGGTAATGGCTCACATCAACAACATTATCCCAGAAACCCTAGACCCACTCCAATTTGCATACTGCCCAAACAGATCCACAGATGATGCAATCTCTATTGAACTCCACACTGCCCTTTCCCACCTGGACAAAAGGAACACTTATGGGAGAATGCTATTCATTGACTACAGCTCAGTGTTCAAAACCATAGTACCCTCAAAGCTCATCACTAAGCTAAGGATCCTGGGACTAAACACCTCCCTCTGCAACTGGATCCTGGACTTCCTAACCGGCTGCCCCTAGGTGGTGAGGGTAGCAACACATCTGCCACGCTGATCCTCAACACTGGAGTTCCCCAGGGGTGCGTGCTCAGTCCCCTCCTGTACTCCCTGTTCACCCACGACTGCATGGCCAGGCATGACTCCAACACCATCATTAAGTTTGCAGACGACACAACAGTGGTAGGCCTGATCACCGACAATGATGAGACAGCCTATAGGGAGAAGGTCAGAGACCTGGCCAGGTGGTGCCCTCAACGTAACCAAGACTAAGGAGATGATTGTGGACTACAGGAAAAGGAGGACCGAGCACGCCCCCATTCTCATCGACGGGGCTGTAGTGGAGCAGGTTGAGAGCTTCAAGTTCCTTGGTGTCCACATCAACAACAAACTAGAATGGTCCAAACACACCAAGACAGTCATGAAGAGGGCACGACAAAGCCTATTCCCCCTCAGGAAACTAAAAAGATTTGGCATGGGTCCTCAAAAGATCCTCAAAAGGTTCTACAGCTGCAACATCGAGAGCATCCTTACTGGTTGCATCACTGCCTGGTATGGCAATTGCTCGGCCTCTGACCACAAGGCATTACAAAGGGTAGTGCGTACAGCCCAGTACATCACTGGGGCTAAGCTGCCTGCCATCCAGGACCTCTACACCAGGCGGTGTCAGAGGAAGGCCCTAAAAATTGTCAAAGACCCCTGCCACCCCAGTCATAGACTGTTCTCTCTACTACTGCATGGCAAGCGGTACCGGAGTGCCAAGTCTAGGAGAAAAGGCTTCTCAACAGTTTTTACCCCCAAGCCATAAGACTCCTGAACAGGTAATCAGTTTTTACCCCCCCACATCCCCTCTTTTTACGCATCTCTTTTTACGCTCTGTTTATCATATATGCATAGTCACTATAACTATACACTCATGTACATACTACCTCAATTGGGCCGATCAACCACTGCTCCCCCACATTGGCTAACCGGGCTATCTGCTTTGTGTCCCGCCCTCCACCCCCCAACCCCTCTTTTACGCTACTGCTACTCTGTTCATCATATATGAACAGTCACTTTAACCATATCTACATGCACATACTACCTCAATCAGCCTGACTAACCGGTGTCTGTATGTAGCCTCGCTACTTTAATAGCCTCGCTACTGTATATAGCCGGTCTTTTTACTGTTGTTTTATTTCTTTACCTACCTATTGTTCACCTAATACCTTTTTTGCACTATTGGTTAGAGCCTGTAAGTAAGCATTTCACTGTAATTCCTGTTGTATTCAGCGCACGTGACAAATACACTTTGATTTGATTTGACTCACGTTCTCAATAAGCAAGATATAGCCTAGCTCTAGAGTTGATACTGAATTATAGGACTGAATAATTTAAATACGTTTGGAGGAGTGTGTCTTTGGTAACCGGATGACAGACGCTCCTCATTGGAGATGAGGATGAATACTTGAAAAAGCTAAATTAAGTATACAGGTAGGCATATGTACATGTTTCAGGATGTGCAGTATATTTAAAATTCAAGATACTCTCACAAATAGACCATTTAAACACCTTTTACGGATAGGCTACTTGGCTGCAAGACCAGAATAAAAACGACACCCGATGACACATTGCTGTTAAACCAGACGTTGTTATAATAGGGTGAGAGTAGTCTACTGAGGGCTTGGTTTTTCATCAAGTGAAACGAAAAACAAGCAACTGTTGCAGTAAAATAACTTCAATGTTTCTAAATACAAGGGTCACTGGGAATCCTCTCATCTCTCGTTTTATGAAGGGCATATGGACACATGTATGGAGGGGTTTTTACACGCGTCTTAAATATCGGGAGCTGGATAAAATAATGTACAATACATAGATTAAAAGGTAATGTTGGTTCACTATTTTGCTGCACCCAAACTTGATATTTTAATAAAGCTTTGGTGATTAAAATGTATTTCAAAACCTTTATTGATAGACTTGGCTACTAAGGAAAGGGATAAAAGGCCTTTGACCACTGACCATGCACTGTTTGTTTGTTTACTACTACTTTTGCATTACTATTTTAACAAAGCTAAGGCAATGGTACATTTCAATGCTGGCGGTAGCGCTATGAGTCCGGGGGGGTGTCAGAAATATTTTTGCTATTTTTACAGCAGGAATTATGAGCGCAAATGCTGGCGGTGGTCCGAAAGGGCTGGGTTTTGATTAATAAATAAATTATATGTGTGAGTAGGCCTTGGCCATTCAACATGCTACTTGGCCTAATACTGCATGCGGTAATCTCAAGTCCTGTAGGTTATTGACAGTCTTTGCATTGTCATCAACTCCAAAAGGGGCATACCTAGTCAGTTGTACAACTGAATACATTCAACTGAAATGTGTTTTCCGCATTTAACCCAACCCCTCTGAATCAGAGAGATGCGGGGGACTGCCATAATCCACATCCACGGTGCCCGGGGAACAACTGCCTTGCTCAGGGGCAGAACGACAGATTTTTACCTTGTCAGCTCGGGGATTCTATCCAGCAACCTTTCGGTTACTGGCCCAACGCTTTAACCACGTGGCTACTTGGCAAAATGCATTGGACAGGACAAAAGGCAGCAGGTAGCCTAGCGGTTAAAATGTTGGGCCTGTAACCGAAAGGTTGCTGGTTGAATCCTTGAGCAAACTAGGTGAATAATCTGTTGATGTGCTCTTGAACAAGGCACATAACCTTAATTGTTCCTGCATGTCGCTCTAGATAAGAGCATCTACTAAATTACTACATGTTTTTCATTTTTTAAATATTTGTGGAGGGGAGGCTATACTTGTTTTTTCATCAAATGAGACTAAATGGAAAAAAACATTAATTTGGATTTCTAAATAAGAGGGTTACCTGCACAAAAAGCACATTTCCTCTTTTGTTCCATGAACATATGAGCACTGTGCATCACGGCTGGATAGGTTGCACTTCCGCTCTCAAATTCCATGCCTTTAGCAACCACGTTACTGCTAAAACCCATAGTCGCGGGACATAGAGATGCTGAGGGTGCTGCAGCACTCCCTGAAAAATCGGAATACATTTTTTAATTTTAGTCCTGTATTAGAGGACTGCGGGCCAAAAAAAATGAATTCTGGGAAGCCAGTTTGGATTTGTATTCACACCAATCACATCACATCAAAAGCCAAATGTCATTGACAAAACAAACTTGAATTGTTGCATCTCGTTGTGTTGTTGTCCTTCGGTGGCTAGGTAAAATTGGTTCTTTCCGAAATTAGCCATGTATCGAGATAGGGATTGGAATCACTACTCTGGACGGTTCTGACCTAGAATATGTGGACAACTACAAATACCTAGGTCTCTGGTTAGACTGTAAACTCTCCTTCCAGACTCACATTAAGCATCTCCAATCCAAAATTAAATCATGAATCGGCTTCCTATTTCGCAAACAAAGCCTCCTTCATTCATGCCGCCAAACATACCCTCGTAAAACAGACTATTCGACCAATCATTGACTTCGGCGACGTCATTTACAAAATAGCCCCCAACACTCTACTCAGCAAACTGAATGTAGTCTATCACAGTGCCATCTGTTTTATCACCAAAGCCCCATATACTACCCACCACTGCGAGCTGTATGCTCTCGTTGGCTGGCCCTCACTACATATCCGTTGCCAAACCCACTGGCTCCAGTTCATTTATAAGTCTTTGCTAGGTAAAGCTCCGCCTTATCTCAGCTCACTGGTATATTGCACTGGTCATCCCTAAAGCCAACACTTCCTTTGGCCGCCTTTCCTTCCAGTTCTCTGCTGCCAATGACTGGAACGAATTGCAAAAATCTCTGTATCTCTGATATCTCCCTCTCTAACTTTAAGCATCAGCTGTCAGAGCAGCTTACCGATCACTGTACCTGTACACAGCAAATCTGTAAATAGCACACCCGACTACCTCATCGCCATGTTTTTACTTCCCCTCTTGCTCTTTTGCACCCCAGTATCTCTACTTGCACATCATCATCTGCACATTTATCACTCCAGTATTAATGCTAAATTGTAATTACTTTATTCTCTATGGCCTATTTATTGCCTACCTCCCTACTCTTCTACATTTGCACACACTGTACATAGATTTTTGTATTTCTTTTATTTTGTGTTATTGACTGTACATTTTGTATGTGTAACTCTGTGTTGTTTTTGTCACACTGCTTTGCTTTATCTTTGCCAGGTCTCAGTTGTAAATGAGAACTTGTTCTCAACTGGCCTACCTGGTTAAATAAAGGTGAAATAAATAAAAAATGTAATATTTATTTTTGGTTTTACTTAATTCTCCGTGCTGGCCAATGACTATAACGGCGATTCTGATCCAACCATAAATTCATACATTGTGCCCCTTGCCTGAGAGGATGGAAGTTCAATATGTGGCTAGATGTAGTAGGTTAATGTTACCTAGCTGGCGGATCGTTGCCCATGAAAGTAAGTTAGGGAAGAAAGCAAGCATTTTAGCTTGGTAGCCTAGGACAACAAAAACTAAGAGAGTGTACTGTATGAGCGTTTCGGCAACATGAAAGAGAGGATGGCATTGGCGTTTCTCTACAAGTAGGGTGAGTCAATGTATTTTTTGTATTGCAAACACACACAAACACACACACACACGCACACAGAAATCAGTTCAATGGACAGGCACATGGTGGGGCAGCCATGGAAAACACAGAGCGTGTGGGTTGGTTCTCTAGTTGACAGGGAGAGCTAGAAAGTTCAAGCCCCTTGGGTGCTGCCATCGATTTACATTAAAAGTGCCCATCCAAGAAGGCTCAAGGTCATTGGCCACAGATAAAATTATGTCAAATCACATTATATCTACCGTAGTTCTGATTTGACTGATCATGTCAACATCATACTTTCAAAATCTTAGCTAGCAAGCTAGACAAAGAGTCATCTTCATGAATCAAGTCGACAATCTACTGGCAAATCCTTTTCAATACTTGTCATATAAAGAGAAATTATAGATAAAACGTATCGGTGCTCATCGTACATTGAACATAAACGTTACACAAGTTGGAAACAGCAAATTCAACAATGAGTGGTTTGGAAGGAATCAGTGGCTCACTGCAAGCTTTGCAAAGCAATCACTAGCCTGCTATTTGGTGGAGAGGATGTGTGGTCCAAGTCTGGGTTTAAGGGTCTATTTTCCAAGCTTAAAAGGATAAACATTCACATGCAACACCAATGGCCAGAAAAGGCTGAATACATTGGCCATGCTGTATACATTGACCAATCCTGCATGACTTCTGCCATGTTCAAAACAACTGGAAACTCGGAAATGGGAAATCTCAGACTTCAGTGGGTTCAAGACAACTGGGAACTCGGATATAAATGAGCAGCGACTGGGAAAATACATTTTGAATGGTCATCCAACTCAGATTTCCAAGTTGGGAACTCGGGCCTCTTTTTAGAGCTTCGACCTGAAGATCACTGACGTCATGATTCAACCTTGTTTTTTTCAGAGTTCCAGAATCCAGAGAATGCCAGACTTTGATGACAAACTTTGATGACAAACTTTGCTCTCAAGAAGGTCCTCTTCAAGTGAGGTGAATCTTAAAATGTGTAGTATGCTGCTGCATAAATTATGTAATATGCCAGGGAGATATCAATACCATAGCTAAGAAAGTAATATTAAATATATGTTGTGTAGTAAGCTGTTAGTAGCCCATGTTCTTCACCCTAATAATTTGGTCCCTTTCCCCCTCATAACTTAGCCTAGTGTTCCGAATTGGTGGTGCACATGTAGCCTATAGCCTGTTTTTGAGAAATGTCATCATCGAATATTATAAGAGCTTTCATTGTCTGCTTATTTGTCCCCTTTATTTATCCTACAGTTCTGACTTGGTGTACAGGGAGAATACTGTAAGAATGGCCCATGTTCTAAATTCTGTCGATGTACATTTCAAAAGTGTTGAACAATAATTATATTGACTACGTCCAGCTTAGCTCGCTCAATAATGTCTTAATTGAAGTTACGAATTACCTCTTGTTCCTTTTTGCCATAGTTTGTACATCTCAATTGTCAGTAGAAACCACATTTGTTTAAGCAAGTCAGTCATATCAGCTATATATTTTTAAAGGCAGTAAATGAGGTTGAATGAACTGTTTCGCTGCCAGACAAGGCTGTGCTGATAGCCAGGTGTAGCGATGGTAAGGATTCACTCCATGGTGCTTAAAAGGAAGCTTTGCTGTTGGGACAGCTTTATGTAGGCCCTAACAGTTTGTGGGCACCGTTTGTCACTGGTATAGTGCAATTCATGTTTTGTTTAGTGTTTTGGCTTTGCTGGCATGCATCAACAACAAAACAATTTTGAGTTTGCCCCACCAAGATTAACATGCTACATTTCCACTGGTTTTCACTGTATTAGACTAAGCATAGCTGATTTGATGATGTTGAAATGTTAAAGTTGAAATGATGCTGGAATAGTGGAGGCAGCTCCTGTTTTCTTTGTGACTTGCGGTAGCCTAACTCTCAGTGGTTCTTTATCAACTGTTGTTTAGTAGTCCGAAAATGTCAGACACATTAACTTGCTTGACCATGCTGTAGGTCATGTAACAGACATTGCTCTCTGATTTTGTAATGAAACACAGGTGTGGTTGAATTTATTCTGCCACTGTGTCTTCTTATTGTCTCGGCCTTAGGCCTATATATCACATTGGCAAGGCATATGAACTAACAGGTTAAACAACAAACAACGCAATTATCACAACACATAGGTTGCAATATGGACATTTTTTTCCTGGCTTGGCTTCCCCAGTGATTTTACCCACGCACCACTACTGTTTCAGTCGAAGACAAGTTGTCATTCTCATTAAAACCTTAAGAAGACCTTATGCCAGACCTCTTGTATTCCTGCTCCATGGCACGCACAATACATTCTAAGAACATAGAATGACAGATAGGAGCTGTTTAGGATCAGGAGGAGAAATACAACACACTGTCAAAGCACAGATGATAGAGCCTGTTGCTTTAAGATTAACAATAAAGGTTTGGAGGATTTAATTAATACTTTACAGAGTAAAGTCATTTAGTTAACATTTATAATGGAACTTGGTGTTTTTGGTTGGATGCCTGCTGTGAACACAGTTGGAGTTGCCTTGGGCAATTGGAAGCAGGTGAACTTTGTAGGAGCATAAGATATTTTCTTTTTTTCATGTTTCCTGAAGGGAAATGGGAAATATGAATGTGTTTTGTTTTTCAATTTCCTCCCATTTAATGCATTAGATTCACGTAATCATACATATATTACATAGAATTAAAAAAAAAACTGGTTTTCCAATGTAAATGGTGTCACTGTGTTGCTAACGGTATCACTTCCTCCACTTTCCCCGTCCCGTTAGTGGGCTCAAACCAGTCGTCCTCTGATCACAAACACACATGAACGCCCAGTTGACAACGTACCAACCAGTTGCAACACTGAAAATAATCCAATTAAGTGGCAACATTTCAAGCGGTGAGTGAGATCATGCGGCACAATCTCAATCTGATACACCAGCACCTGTCCAAACACTTTACATTCTAACCAACGATAGCTAGTAATACAAGATGGCGACACAGAGGGACATTTTCCTTGTGCATAACACCCGACACAGTGAGAAAAGTTACACAAAATTACTTTTAAATAGATGGAATGGTACATTATTCAAGGCAAGAGCCTTTCTAGAGCTAGTAATTGCATAATTTTGTTATTGTTGAACATTGAACAGAATTTTCACAGTAGTTTTTCAACATCTGTTAATTGCCTCATCTTCACAGACATAAGTATGAAGTAACAACATAAAACATGTTGCAGGGTATTGTGAGCTAAGCAGTATGTTTTGCACCGTTCAGTGCTGTTTTGCATTAGGAAAATGTGACTAACAATGTGTAAAATATGCAATGTTTTCAAGTATCGCTTTTGCTGTGTAATTTTTCAACTTAGCACTTTTACCAGCGAGCCTGCCTTCCCTGCGATGACATGATTTAAACCTTAGGATGATTGCTGGTGGTTGTTTCTCCCCAAGAGGAAAAAAACGATTTTGTCCAAATTGCCTCAAAAACAATTCAGATGAATGATTGACAGCGAAGCCAATTCATCAAAATGAGTGATAGTCTCAGATATATGACACCGAGAAAACATTGGAAAATAAACACACATTCACGCACTCGCACACAGACACACACAATCACAAACAAGCCACAAAGTGGTAAAAATAAAATAATTCAATAGCCATTACAAGGTACCGTTATAGAAATTTGGAGGTGAATGATTTGTGGGCAGAGTGGTTGTGCAGGGGCAGAAGGAGGGAGGGATGGAGTAGCAGGTGTATGAGTGTGTGTCTAGCCGGACTCACTCACTCTCTCTCTCTCTCTCTCTCTCCTCTCCTCTCCTCTCCTCTCCTCTCCTCTCCTCTCCTCTCCTCTCCTCTCCTCTCCTCTCCTACTCCTACTCCTACTCCTACTCCTACTCCTCTCCTCACCTCTCCTCATCCTCCTACTCTTCCTCCTTCACTCACGTCTGTGGCCATTAGCGAGGTGGCAGTTGAGGCTGGCGCATTTTGACAGATGCTCGCTCTGTCCAAATGCATCTCAGAGGACGTTATGGCAGTAGTCACACTCCTCCTCACTCCTGTCTCGTCCCCCACTCTCTCTCTCTCTCTCTCTCTCTCTCTCTCTCTCTCTCTCTCTCTCTCTCTCTCTCTCTATTTATCCTTGCAGCATTCATGCCATACTTTATGCACGGGCTTGCATGCATTACTCTCAGGTCTTCCCATTTGCAAACAAACACATTTCCATGGCACAAACACACACATGCATGAACACAGACACACACGGTCAATGATCAGAGCAGTTGACTTGTTTGCGTGTGCACAGTTTGAGCCCTCCCCTTTCCCCAGGCCTCTGTTCTCAAGAGCCACAGAGGAGCAAGTGACAGGCCAGGTTTCACAGGGTCTGCCCAATACAGGAGCCTTAGAGGGACACGCCGGCATAGAGGGACATGCGAGCAGAGTATGTCTGTAGGTCACCCCAGGTGTCTGTCACAACTGGTACAGTCATGGAGACGCTAACTTACCTGGACACAATGGGGCCAACTGTACTGTAGATGGTTATGCAGTTCACATAGTCACACAGTCATGTCTTGCGAGGGCATAAGAGGGACATGCCATACTGCCAGGTCTTTATAAATTGAGATGATGACTTAAATGCAGGCACTCTTAAATCCATTTTAGCTCATTTCAACCAACATGTCACATGTGCAACCAGAGGGAAAAAACCTCGAGATCACCTGTACTCCACACACAGAGATGCACAAAACCTCTCCCTCGCCCTCCATTCGGCAAATCTGACCATAATTCTATCTGCCTGATTCCTGCTTACAAGCAAAAACTAAAGCAGGAAGTACCTGTGACTTGCTCAATACGGAAGTGGTCAGATGACGCGAATGCTAAGCTTCACGGCTGTTTTGCTAGAACAGACTGGAATATGTTTCAGGATTCTTATAATGGCATTGAGGAGTATACCACCTCAGTCACCGGCTTCATCAATAAGTGCATCGACGTCGTCATCCCCACAGTGACCCACATTTCCCAACCAGAAGCCATGGATTACAGGCAACATCTGCACCGAGCTAAAGGCTAGGGCTGCTGCTTTCAAGGAGCGGACAGTAATCCGGAGACTAATAAGAAATCCCGCTATGCCCTCAGACGAGCCATTAAACAGGCAAAGCGTCAATACAAGACTAAGATTGAATCCTACTACACCGGCTCGGACACTCGTCGGATGTGGCAGGGCTTGAAAACTACTACGGACTACAAAGGTAAACCCAGCCGGGAGCTGCCCAGTGACACGAGCCTACCAGACGAACTAAATGCCTTTTATGCTCGTTTCGAGGCAAGCAACACTGAAGCATGCATGAGAGCACCAGCTGTTCCGGACACTGTGTGATCACACTATCCGTAGCCAATGTTAGCAAGACCTTTAAAAAGGTTAACATTCACAAAGCCGCAGGGCCAGACGGATTACAAGGACGTGTACTCAAAGCATGTGCGGACCAAAAAATGTCAGAGAAGACCATGTGCGGTCTTCTCTGACATTTTCAACCTCTCCCTGTAATACCTACACTACCGGTCAAAAGTTTTAGAACACCTACTCATTCAAGGGTTTTTCTTTATTTTTACTATTTTCTACATTGTAGAATAATAGTGAAGACATCAAAACTGTGAAATAACACATATGGAATCATGTACTAATCAAAAAAAAATTCAACAAATCTAAGCATATCTGAGATTCTTCAAACAGCCACCATTTTCCTTGATGGCAGCTTTGCAAACTCTTGGCATTCTCTCAACCAGCTTCACCTGGAATGCTTTTCTAACAGTCTTGAAGGAGTTCCCACATATGCTGAGAACTTGTTGGCTGCTTTCCCTTCACTCTGCAGTCTGACTCATCCCAAACCATATCAATTAGCTTGAGGTCAGGGGATTGTGGAGGCCAGGTCATCTGATGCAGCACTCCATCACTCTCCTTCTTGGTAAAAATAGCCTTACACAGCCTGGAGGTGTGTTGGGTCATTGTCTTGTTGAAAAACAAAAGATTGTCCCACTAATGTAACGATTGTCGTCGGGAGACGAGGAAGCGGACCAAAACGCAGCTGGGAGCGAATACATGTTTATTTAACACACTAGAATTAAACATGTACACAAAATCAAGTAAGAACTGCCAATACGTTACGTGCTCAAATAAGGAGACAACAACCCACAAACATCGTGGGGGAAAAGGAACTTAAATGTGATTCCCAATCAGACTTCACAAGCGACAGCTGTCTGATTGGGAAATCACCCCCGAGCCCAACATAGAAATAAAACACAAAGAAAGGCTATAACCAAAACATAGAAAATAAAGCATAGAAATGCCACACCCTGACCAAAATAGCAGAGTTCACCTGGTCAGGGCGTGACAGTACCCCCCCTCCAACGGTGCGTACTCCCGGCGCACCAACCTAAAGTCTATTAGGGGGGGGACCCGGGTGGGCGCCTCACCCTCGGTGGAGGCTCTGGCCCCGGGCGTGTTTCTCCCCCTGCCTCCACCCTAGCCCTACCCCTCTGGCCCGGACTGGACCACTGTGGAGCGGCATGCTCAGGCTCCGGAGCGGAGCCGTCGACCGGAACATGATTGGGCACCGGTGGACCAGACACGGGCCGTGCCGGACTGTGGACACGCACCGTGGGCTTGGTGCGGGGAACAGGAACTGGCCGGACAGGACTGTGGACACGCACCGTGGGCTTGGTGCGGGGAACAGGGACGGGCCGGACAGGACTGTGGACACGCACCGTGGGCTTGGTGCGGGGAACAGGAACGGGCCGGACAGGACTGTGGACACGCACCGTGGGCTTGGTGCGGGGAACAGGGACGGGCCGGACAGGACTGTGGACACGCACCGTGGGCTTGGTGCGGGGAACAGGGACGGGCCGGACAGGACTGTGGACACGCACCGTGGGCTTGGTGCGGGGAACAGGGATGGGCCGGACAGGACTGGGGACACGCACCACTAACCTGGTGCGGGGAGCAGGGACGGGCCGGACAGGACTGGGGACACGCACCACTAACCTGGTGCGGGGAGCAGGGACGGGCCGGGCCGGACTGGGGACACGCACCACTAACCTGGTGCGGGGAGCAGGGACGGGCCGGACAGGACTGGGGACACGCACCACTAACCTGGTGCGGGGAGCAGGGACGGGCCGGACAGGACTGGGGACACGCACCACTGACTTGGTGCGGGGAGCAGGGACGGGCCAGACAGGACTGGGGACACGCACCACTGACTTGGTGCGGGGAGCAGGGACGGGCCGGACAGGACTGGGGACACGGACCACTAACCTGGTGCGGGGAGCAGGGACGGGCCGGACAGGACTGGGACACGCACCACTAACCTGGTGCGGGGAGCAGGGACGGGCCAGACAGGACTGTGAACACGTACTGGTGACCTGAAGCGTGGAGCCGGTTTAGCCACTCGTCCTGGCTGGATGCCCATCCTAGCACGGCATGTGCTGGGCATGTCCACCGGACGCACTGGGCTGTGCGGGCGCACTGGCGACACAGCGCGCAACTCTGCATACCATGGCTTGGTGCGGGGAGCAGGGACGGGCCGGACAGGACTGGGGACACGCACCGTGGGCTTGGTGCGGGGAACAGGAACGGGCCAGACAGGACTGTGAACACGCACTGGTGACCTGAAGCGTGGAGCCGGTTTAGCCACTCGTCCTGGCTGGATGCCCATCCTAGCACGGCATGTGCTGGGCATGTCCACCGGACGCACCGGGCTGTGCGGGCGCACTGGCGACACAGCGCGCAACTCAGCATACCATGGCTCCTCCTCCAGATCTTCCCTCTGCAGGTCCTCAATCAAACGCCTCATCTCCTTCTCTTCCTCCGCCGTCATCCCCCACGAGAGCAGTGGTCTGGGCTCTTCCTCTGCCCTTCCGGACCACCCCATTAGCCCCCCCAAAAAAATTTCTTGGGGCTGTTTTCCGGGCCTCCTCGACCGCCGCCTGCGACTCCGTCTACCGGCTGGCTTTTCCTCCTCGACCTGGGAGTCCGTCCGCCAGGGTCCTCTCCCCGACATGATCTCCTCCCAGGTCCAGAACTCCTTTCCCTCGCGAGCCCATCTCTCGCGCTCCTTTTCCTCCCGCTGCTTGGTCCTGGTTCGGTGGGTTGTTCTGTAACGATTGTCGTCGGGAGACGAGGAAGCGGACCAAAACGCAGCTGGGAGCGAATACATGTTTATTTAACACACTAGAATTAAACATGTACACAAAATCAAGTAAGAACTGCCAATACGTTACGTGCTCAAATAAGGAGACAACAACCCACAAACATCGTGGGGGAAAAGGAACTTAAATGTGATTCCCAATCAGACTTCACAAGCGACAGCTGTCTGATTGGGAAATCACCCCCGAGCCCAACATAGAAATAAAACACAAAGAAAGGCTATAACCAAAACATAGAAATGCCACACCCTGACCAAAATAGCAGAGTTCACCTGGTCAGGGCGTGACAACTAAGCCCAATCCAGATGTGATGACGTATCGCTGCAGAATGCTGTGGTAGCCAAGTTGGTTAAGTGTGCCTTAAATTCTAAATAAATCATAGACAGTGTCACCAGCAAAGCACCCCCACACCATAACACCTCCTCCTCCATGCTTTATGGTTGGAAAAACACATGCAGAGATCATCCGTTCATCGACACTGCATCTCACAAAGACACGATTCTTGGAACAAACAATCTCCAATTTGGACTCCATACCAAAGGAAACATTTCCATCAGTCTAATGTCTATTGCTCGTGTTTCTTGGCCCAAGCAAGTCTCTTCTTCTTATTGGTGTCCTTTAGTAGTGGTTTCTTTGCAGCAATTTTACCATGGAGGCCTGATTCACACAGTCTCATCTGAACAGTTGATGTTGAGATGTGTCTGTTACTTGAACTCTGTGAAGCAGTTATTTGGGCTGCAATTTCTGAGGCTGGTAACTCTGATAAACCTGTCCTCTGCAGCAGAGATAACTCTGGGTCTTCCATTGCTGTGACGGTCCTCATGAGAGCCAGTTTTATCATAGCGCGTGATGGTTTTTGCGACTGCACTTGAAGAAACTTTCAAAGTTCTTGAAATGTTCCATATTGACTGACCTTCATGTCTTAAGGCAATGATGGACTGCCATTTCTCTTTGCTTATTTGAGCTGTTCTTGCCATAATATGGACTTGGTCTTTTACCAAATAGGGCTATCTTCTGTATACCTCCCTATCTTGTCACAACACAGCTGTTTGACTCAAATGCATTAAGAAAGAAAGAAAATCCACAAATGAACTTTTACGAAGGCACACCTGTTTATTGAAAATCATTCCAGGTGCGTTCCTCATGAAGCTTGTTGAGAGAATGCCAAGAGTGTGCAAAGCCATCATCAAAGGCAAAGGGTGGCTATTTGAAGAATCTCAAACATAAAATATATTTATTTGTTTATCACTTTTTTGGTTACTAATCATTCCATTTGTGTTATTTCAAAGTTTTGATGTCTTCACTATTATTCTACAATTGTAGAAAATAGTAAAAATAAAGAAAAACCCTTGAATAAGCAGGTGTTCTAAAACTTTTGACCAGTAGTGTACATGTTTCAAACTGACCACCATAGTCCCTGTGCCCAAGAAGGTGATGGTAACCTGCCTAAATGATTACTGCCCCGTAGCACTCACGTCGGTGGCCATGAAGTGCTTTGAAAGGCTGGTCATGGCTCACATCAACACCATCATGGCAGAAACCCTAGACCCACTCCAATATGCATACCGCCCTAACAGATCCACATATGACACAATTCCAATCGCACTCCACACTGCCCTTTCCCATCTGGACAAAATAAATACCTATGTGAGAATGCTGTTCATTGACATCAGCTCAGCTTTCAACACCATAGTGCCCACAAAGCTCCTCACTAAGCTAAGGACCCTAGGACTAAACACCTCCCTCTGCAACTGGATCCTGGACTTCCTGACGGGCCGCCCCCAGGTGGTATGGGTAGGCAACAACACATCTGCCACGCTGATCCTCAACACTGGGGCCGCTCAGGGGTGTGTACTTATTCCCCACCTGTACTCCCTGTTTACTCACGACTGCATGGCCAAGCACAACTCCAACACCATTATTAAGTTTGCTGACAACACCACAGTGGTAGGCCTGAACACCAACAATGATGAGACAGCCTTTAGGGAGGAGGTCAGAGACCTGGCAGTGTGGTGCAAGGACAACAACCTATCTCTCAATGTGAGCAAGACAAAGGAGCTGATCGTGGACTACAGGAAAGGAAAGCTGAACAGGCCCGCATTAACATCGACGGGACTGAAGTGGAGTGGGTCAAGTGTTTCAAGTTCCTTGGTGTCCACATCACCAACAAACTATCATGTTCCAAACACACCAAGACAGTTGTGAAGAGGGCACGAAAACACCTTTTCCCCCTCAGGACACTGAAAAGATTTGGCATGTGTTCCCAGATCCTCAAAAAGTTCTACAGTTGCACCATCGAGAGCATCCTGACCGGTTGCATCACCGCCTGGTATGGCAACTTCTCGGCATCTAACTGTAATGCGCTACAGAGGGCATTGCGTACGGCTCAGTACATCACTGGGGCCAAGCTTCCTGACATCCAGGACCTACTGTATATACTAGTTAGTGTCAGAGGAAAGCCCCAACAATTGTCAAAGACCCAAGTCATTCAAGTCATTGACTGTTCTCTCTGCTACCGTACGGGAAGCGGTACCGGAGCGCCAAGTCTAGGACCAAAAGGCTCCTTAACAGCTTCTACCCCCAAGCCATAAGACTGCTGAACAACTAATCAAATGGCCACCTGGACAATTTACATTGACACCCCCTCCCCCCCTTTGTTTTTACAGTGCTGCTTGTCGCTGTTTATTATCTATGCATAGTCACTTTACAAATTACCGCGAGTAACCTGTACCCCCGCACATTGACTCAGTACCGGTACCCCCTGTATATAGCCTCGTTATTGTTATGTACATTTCTTGTGTTACTTTTTGATTGATTCGATTTTCTTTTTTACTTTAGTTTATTTAGTAAATATTTCATTAACTCTATTTCTTGAACTGCATTGTTGGTTAAGGGCTTGTAAGTAAGCATTTCACAAAGGTCTGCACATGTTATATTCGGCGCGCATTTGACAAACACAATTTAATTTGATTTGTTGGCCCAGTAGTTATTTAAAGTTTTGACTTTGACTTTTCAACTGTATTTGTGTTCCAGATGATACCATGCCACAATGCCCATTATGATATCAAGCATAACAGGCATTATCTAACTTATCAGCATCATGTTGTCAAAGTAGCCTATACTCGTCATACTTTATCAAAGTATTGATCAAACCTTGTTCCCTGTTGAAAGATTTAGAACAGGATTCATTCTGATGGCAGTTTGTCTACAATGTTACTGCGTTCGCAGAGATTGCATTCACAGTAAAATGCTCCTTTAAATGTTGCATTGTCGACAGGTGCAATCAGATTGAATACCGGCCACAGAAGGTTACAGTACCGCTTTAAAATTGATGTTATGCCACAGACAGCTATAGCATTGGTACGTAATCCCACTGTAAATGTAGTATTGGGACATATTGTTGGACTAATACCTGTTTGCTGCATTACTGAATTACTTCAAACATTTCCAAATAGGCCTCCTCAATATAAAACACCAAGGTCTTAATTCTGTCCTTATACATGGCCACCACTCTTGCATAAATCATGCAAGCATATGTCTTAAAAGGTTAGAGTTATGCACACATATCTCAATATAGGGGCAGAGAGAGTGAGCAAGAGTTGGCCAGGATCCAGAAAAGCTGAATCACAGCGCCTGAGCTCCCCTTGGACCGACAGACGGGGCCTGTCCAGGGGCTAAGAGGGTACTTCACTCCTCAGCACACACGCATCCCAACCCTTCCACACACTCCTGTCTCTCCCATCCACACACTTCTTTCTCTCTGTCACAGTATCTAACGAAGGTGGCGCCCCTCCTCGGTCGGGCGGCGCTCGCCGGTCGTCGTCGCCGGCCTATTAGCTGCCACCGATCGTTGTTTCTGTGTCTTTTGGTTTTGTCTGTCTATCCCGCACCTGTTTTGTGTTTGTCATTAGTGGGGGGTTATTTAGTGTGTATTTTCAGTTGGGGTTCTCGTGCGGGATTGTTTATTGTTCACTCAGGACAGTTGTGATTGTATCCTGTTAGTACACATTATATTGCCGGGCTGCGCCCCGTGCGCTGTTTTTTTCCAGTGCGCTTATTTTGGGAAAAGTGTTTTCCCCTGGCGGACTTCGCCACGCGCCCTGTGCCCTACGGCTATTGCATTTTTCTATTATTATTAAAACACAGTTGCTCCGGCCCTCTGTCTCCTGCTCTTGATTCCACATCTCCACTGGTCCTAGACAACCGTGACAGAATCCCGCACCACAATGGAGTCAGCAGGAGCAGAAGCGCCGTCCATGGCTGAGCAGGTCTCTCAACACGCCAGCCTCCTCCACCGCCTAGGCTCGGCCATGGACCAGGTGTTGGCCCGGTTGGAGAACTGGGAGAGTGGTGCTTCCCCAGCTGGACCAGCTCCGGTCCCTCACCCTGCTCCCCTACACACACCCCCTGAAGCGGGCGCCGGTGGTATCCGGATTACTCCTCCCCGGGAGTTCGATGGGACGGCCGCTGGGTGCAAGGGGTTCTTGCTCCAATTGGAACTATACCTGGCGACCGTCCACCCCCCCCCCCCCCCCCCCCCCCCGACGAAGAGAGGGTGAGCGTTCTCGTCTCCTGTCTCACGGGTCGAGCCCTAGAATGGGCCAATGCGGTCTGGGATGGCCCAGACTCGGCTCGGGGCGACTACCCTGAGTTCACCCGCCGCTTCCGGGCGGTTTTCGATCATCCCCCGGAGGGCAGGGCGGCGGGTGAGCGGTTATTCCATTTGAGACAGGAGACGAGGAGCGCTCAGGATTTCGCCCTGGAATTCCGGACTCTCGCCGCTGGATCGGGGTGGAACGAGCGGGCCTTGATAGACCACTATAGGTGTAGCCTTCGCGAGGACGTCCACCGGGAGCTGGCCTGTAGGGACAACGCCTCCACCCTAGACCAACTGGTGGACTTGTCCATTAGACTGGACAACCTGCTGGCTTCCCGGGGACGTTCCAGTCGGGGCCTGTTCGTTCCGCCTCCCAGTCCCCCCGCTCCACAGCCCATGGAGATAGGGGGGGCTGCGTCGAGGAGGACCGGAGGGGGGGTCTCTCCTGCACCCGATGTGGACGCAGAGGACACACTGTGGACCGGTGCTGGAGTGGTCCCCCCGGGAGTTCGGAGGGCAGGCAGAGCACTACTTCGACCCCCCAGGTGAGTCCGCACCAGCCACACCCAGAGCCCCCTGTCGACCACATGTACACCTCGGTTTGTTTTCCTGATTTTTCCCCTCACTTCCAGTATAAGGCACTAGTCGATTCAGGTGCAGCTGGGAGTTTTATGGACCGTGGGTTAGCGAAGAGGTTAGGGATTCCCCTGGTTCAGCTGGACCACCCCTTCCCCGTGCATGCCCTAGATAGTCGACCGCTAGGGTCAGGCCAAGTAGGGGAGGTCACAGTGCCACTGGTTATGCAGACGTGGGGGGGTCATGAGGAGCGTATCAGCCTGTTCCTCATTGACTCCCCAGCGTTTCCGGTGGTACTGGGAATCCCCTGGCTAGCCACGCACAACCCTCAGATTTCGTGGAGACAGAGGGCTCTTACGGGGTGGTCGAGGGAGTGCTCAGGTAGGTGCATAGGAGTTTCCATCGGTGCGACTACGGTGGAGAGTCCAGACCAAGTCTCCACCGTGCACATTCCCTCAGAGTATGCCGATTTGGCTATCGCCTTCAGTAAGACGAAGGCGACTCGTGCGGGATTGTTTATTGTTAACTCAGGACAGTTGTGATTGTATCCTGTTAGTACACATTATATTGCCGGGCTGCGCCCCGTGCGCTGTTTTTTTTCAGTGCGCTTATTTTGGGAAAAGTGTTTCCCCTGGCGGACTTCGCCACGCGCCCTGTGCCCTACGGCTATTGCATTTTTCTATTATTATTAAAACACAGTTGCTCCGGCCCTCTGTCTCCTGCTCCTGATTTCACATCTCCACTGGTCCTAGACAACCGTGACACTCTCCCCTCCACACACTCCTCTCTCTCTCCCCTCCACACACTCCTCTCTCTCTCTCCTCCACACACTTCTCTC